>NC_049996.1:199815-219363 GCF_000003815.2 Branchiostoma floridae
TGACAACTTACCTTATGTGTCCAGAACGTTCACTTTTCTTGCAGAATCAAATGCAGTCCATACAGTTGACGTTTCTGTCTCTGTACATAATTACCATTCTCCTACAGCAGAGTACCGTCAGTCATTTATTCCTGACTGTACTCTGCTTTCCTTCCCTTTTGCCGGCGGTATTACCCGCCCTACTTATTACATATTAATGAGCTTGCCCTTATATGGGCAGTCAGCCGTTGGGGATCGGGCGTTGGCATGGTGAGCAAACAAAGTCATGGTAATACGTAACATGATTGGCTGATAGCTTCCCAGCGGCCTTTGCGAGACAGCTTCCGACAAAATGAAGCCCAAGGAAGGCCTGTTCTCTGATTGGTTGACAGCTTGTTTGTGGCGACAATCATAATACCCGTAGGTAGGGCCTGGGACAGCAGGGCCCCATAAGGTAGTGCCGTTGGGGACCGGGCGTTAGGAGGATGATAATTACCTTTGCTAGAGGTTTATGTTTTTGGTAGCGTGTGCGTGTCAGCAACGAAAAGCATAATATAAAAGACAAAAAAACACAGAACGTAGAAAATATATAATCATGAGCGTAATTTGTGTATATTCCCTGATAAAGACTTTTACTTATCGTATCAGTATCAGCAAATATTCCAGTCGGGCTCCGGCTTGGAAATGTGACCATAGCATAAGAAGGTCTCTAGCTTGCATGAGGTGATAATAAAAAGTTTAAAAGAATGGCAATTAAAACAATGCAAACGGGACTTGTTTGTTCATATTTTCTGTACCAGCGTCATGTTGACGTCACCAGCAGTTCTAAGCTCTGATTGCAGCTGTAGGATGTCCAGACCACTGCATGCAGTAGCAGAACACAGTGGACTACTACTACTACAAATGTACTACTATTACCGCTACTACTACTGTTACTACTATTACCGCTAATCCGCTACTACTACTACTATAACTACTACTTCTACTACCACTACTAACAGAACTAGAATGGCAACATTTTCGAGAAAACGCAGGATATTTCCCTCCCAGTAATGTCTTTTTACGAATCCAATAAAGTTTATGCTGTCCCAAACCAGCAATTGTTCATTTTTTTACTGTAAAAGGTAGTATTTCGTTCACATTTGCTGTAACTGTGTTGCAAACACACGTTTCTCTTCCATCAAGGACACGACTGCACTACTGAAGTGACGGTACACTTACTGCTCAGACTTTATTCCCTTTATTCACCGCGTTATTGGCACATTTAAATTAAGTGTCTGATATACTCGTCATTGTGAAGAAGTCATGGCCGTATATTGACCCGCCCGGCTGGGAGTGTGTACAGTGGCCCGTGAGGTCATACCGGGTCAGCTGTAGGCGCACACTGCCAAACTGGCGGGCTGGATTCTTTGCTGATTCATTTTCAATAGATGACGACTTCTACAGACTTCTAGGCGTCCAAATCAGGAAAAGTCGCTAACAAATGATTGTCTTCCACGGCTGAGTTTCTAATGCCCTCCGGGTCAAGAAGACCATGTTTTTGTGAGCGCTAGCGTTTGTGCGTGTGTGTGTTTGTTAGTCTGTGTGTGTGTGTGTGTTTGTCAACACGATAACTCAAGAAAGCCTTGGTGGATTGTCTTGATATTTGATATGTGGGTAGGTCTTGACGTGGGACTTTCTATAATATAGGGTTGGGCCCGCTGGCGGCTTGTTATGGCACTGCAGCAAAACGTCAAATTTCTGCATCTTTTATTGATCCACTCTCGGCAAAGTACGATTTCTAGGTGTAATTACATGTGCAGGTAGAAGTGCCCACTACAGTCGGTGATTGTGAACTGAGCTCGAAGTCAACCAGCAAATTTGTTAGTCATTCTAATATTCTCAGGATGACAGCTCAACTTCTAAGGTGTACAATACAAAAATATGAAATAATATATTTACATTATCATAAAACACATAAGAAGAATTATGTAATAGTAAATAAAATTTACGAAGGCTTCTTTATTTGTGTTGTTCCTATTTCATAAAGGCTATTCAAATGAGCTATCAAACAGTGAAAAGTAACGTCAATGAAGGTTTGACATTCAGGTAATACTAGTAAACTACACCAAAAACAGTAATTCAAGCAACTGGATATGATTTTAGAAACGGCCAGACGTTATCGATATGTTTCGTCTGTGTCACCTTTGCGTATTAAGATGTTTTCTTCATTTTCCTCTCCGTGTTGTAAGTCCGTGTGTTATTACGGGAGTGTGTACAGTGGCTGTTATATTAGAAACGGCCAGCTATCCACACTGCCACAGCAACACACAGGTAACCAGCCCTTATTTCTTTGAAGATTGTGCTTCAAACAAGTTTAAACTAAGACCACAAAAGAAGAGATACATTTCGAATTTACCTTTTGTATATACATAATTTTGAAAATTCTTAAGGTAAAAATCTGTAGTCACAAACTACACGTTGAAATTGGTAGATATCATAAAATTCTAATTTACCGGAGGTTTTTGTCCATCCTGTCCAAATTAGCTATATAGATTGAAAACGAACATATATCCCTTTATAATGGATTGTTCAAGATACGATGATAAACGCACAAAACTGTTCAACTTTCTTGCGGCTTGTTCAAAAGAATTCGATACATTCCATCGCATAGATGAATTTGATAACATTCTAGAAGGAGATAACCCTTGACTGTGTACACATATACAAATATGTCAAACAATATTTGGCCTTAGAACCCAGTATGTAAACGATATTTTAAAACTCACATGCTGATATTTTCATATAACGTTTTGTCCATCCATTTGTATCCAATTGTCTGTATGTATATATAGACTATACTTGCGAAAGTCGCGGTAGTTTTGATGTGTCAATAAAGATTACATACTACTTGTTTCTTATGTTTAACCATGGAGGTTTTATCTTAGGTGGAACCTCATTGGTCCAATATTGGCTTTAAAATATTTACATGATGACGTGTCGCGCTTCCGTAGGGCAGCGTTGATAGAGGGCCTAAAGAGCGACTCCTAGCGGCCAGCTAACAACACTGCCAGATGGCTGCACGAGGTTTGGATATACCAAAGGAAATTCTAACGTCTTAAGTTGACATATCATAATGTTCGTATTACGATAAGGGATAAGACGTATAGGTTTCAAAATTGTATGATTGAAGTAGAGTTATCATCAGTATCTCAACACAGTTGTTTTGCATGCGTAAAATGTATATTTTACATGTTTACATACTGTATATGTAACGTAAATACCTACAACGTATATTGTACTAATTGTACATAAATGAATGAAAAAAATACAATATCAATCTGCTCCCTGTTATTATTGGATGTTCCGATAACTTTGCATAATCAATGCGAAAGTGTCATAATTCCTTAGTCAGTTAGTGGTAAATGGTAGGAATTTCAAACATGTGACATACATTACGTAAATGTTTAGGTCATTTTTCCTGTTGGATGCTCCAATGACTTGTCCGTCATTATCCAAAGTTATACATTGTATAATAGTCATTGGGAAAGTGTCATAATTCATTCGTGGTATATGGTAGGAACTTCATACTTGTGACATGTGTAAGTAAAAGATGTGCAAAACCACGTTGAAGTAATATTTCCTCTTGGATGTTCCGATGAGTTGTTGTTCGCCGTTATTCCGTGCCGTAGTAAGGTAGTGTGAAGAGAGGCCGTCGCGGTAAACATCACCGCGGCCAGCTATTCACACTGCCACACCACAACACAGAGTTAGGAGTTAGGGGTCGTCGTCCTGGACCGGTGTGAAGTCAAATACGTGCCTCGCCAAATAAATGCCCCGTGTGGCATTAGGCTGGGTTTCTCGGTCAAGGTTAATAGAGGTTTAATCTTTTTTTTATGTTTCTCCACATTGCGTGATCGTTTTCTTACTGTCTAGTCACTCAAATTTGCTTGACCTGTTTTTATTTCAGACACTCACGTATACGCATGACCGGCGATAGGAATTGTGGGTAATATGTCAAAGGTGAGACCCCTGACTTGTAAACAGTTCTCGTTTCAACCATTGTCCATATTTTCCCGTATTAAACTTAACAAGGCAGGCATACGACATTTTCACGACTATCCCAAGACACAGAACATAAACCACCTGTTTTACATAAAAACGACATTTCAACAATAGTATACAATAGAATTCCAACAATAGTTTACGAAACAAAGTACATTGTACCAGCTGGTTCATATTCAATTTCCTACCGCTCTTATCACGGCCATCTCAACGGCTGTCATGAAAACACACACAAACACAAACCAAAGACATTGAAGTAACCACGTTGTAGCATACACACAAACATATACACATACCTAGGACATGCAGTAAGCCCCACTTTTGTAGGCACCGCCCTACGGTCTTACCTCGGGCTGTAGGCTAGATTTCCTCGGCACTGGAAGCTTCTGTCGCCGACCGGCCAACTGAGTCCTCCCGGTGACTTTTACATGCTGATATTTCTAAGAATTTACTTGTTCAATATAGCGAATACTGAATGCTTTTTGATACATACGTGACTACTACGTATATTGTGAAGTAGTTTGCATTTTTTAATTCCTAAAATTACCCCCTATTGGGAAATAAAGGTTCCACTGGAATACTAGATTGCAAAGTGCCAGTTAAAAGTGCATCCCAAAATGCAAATGAAGTCCAATTCAAACACTGGTACGATGTGGCACAGGTGTGTTTGAGAGGGCAGGGCGAGTAGCTGCCGTGACGTCATAATCAGACGGCAAGCTAATCACACTGCCTCACAACCACACCTCAATTCATACTGAAGAATAGTTATACACTTCCGAAAATAACGTAATTACGTCAGTAGCCAATCAACTGCCGTCGTTACTAATTCGATTGATTTTCAAAGTACACAGGATAAGATACAACAGATATATTTAAAACATTCCGATAAACAATGATGCAGCAATGAGGAAAAGATTCAAGGTGGAAAAGAACAAACAATGAACATCCGGTACAATTCCACGATTGCTAGCTACGTTACACGCACGTAGAACTTACAAGGGTCGGCCAGGTAAATTGCAATTTGTTTACACAAATATGTTTGAATTAAAGAAACAACAACAATCTATCACTGTATTGGAAAAAAAGAGGAAACAAGTTTGACAAATGAAATTAATATATCAGCCATGTCACAATCATTCCCCAGTACCACAGTACAGTTCATATCATACGTTTACTATACTGTATAACAACATAGAAGTATTTTACACATAACACAATACACATGGTATAGATACACCTAAAATTTGATGAGATTCACACTTGTACAGGGCGCTGAATTGGTCTATTCGCAGCTTTGTCTATAGGTGTGTCGAAGTCACGCATGGCCAAATTGGAATTTTATCTATGAATATCACTTCCCCTTTTCTGCCAGTGTAAAATTTGTCTGCAAATTTGTGCACACTACGTCCTCCTTTCAATACCAAAGTGGTCACAGTTCATTCGATTTAAAACAATATCGGGTCCGGTCTTTAATGAAGGAAAGAAGACCTTCATTGTACTTTTTTTGCCCAACAGGGCTAAGAGCAGGTCATAACAAACACAATATATATATATATATATATATATATGTATGTAAATGTATCAACGATCTAGTCTAGTACATGTATGCAAATTCGGCTTCTTCTCGCTTCTTGGAAATGGTAAAAATTTTCGGGCTTGTATTGGTTTAGTAATAGTCCGTTTGTCAAAACGCATGAAGAAAATAAATTAATCATTTAATTTTTTGGCTACCCAGTCTCTCATATGTCTTAAGTGATAGAATCTACTTTCTTTATAAACTAAATATGATATTTCTATCATTAACAAACACAGTACAATCTACGATAAACAGGGAACGGGTTTTCTGCGCGTGGAGAATTTGCGCGTGCGCGTGAAAAATTTGCGCGTGAAAAAATAAAGTTCCTGAAATATGTCAGAAAATGTGCAGCAAGGAATTCTAAGGCAGAAAAATTTGATCCTATGATATAATTTCCCATATGTAACCAGAATTTTTGGTTTGAAAATATCCAGTGATTTTTAGATCCCTTGGGAATAGATTCATTTGCATATTTTGAACAATCCAAAATCCCATTAATATCACAGAAATACATGGAAAAATTACTTGTACGTGTGTGTATGAGGTTTTATATTGTAAAATGTTACAATTTGAGGCTTTTCTCCATTCCAGAAGCTTCATTTCATCTTTTTTGAAGCAGATTGTTTCACGCGCAGATTTCAAACTTTTTTGCGCGTGAAAACTTAACATTTGAAAATCACTTGAAAATCAATCAGATCGACATTTTGTACCCTAGAATGCAACAATACAATACTTAATTCCATTCTGTGCCATCTTGTTTCAGCTTTTTAAGTTTAAAACTGAAAATATTTTTTTAATCCCTTGGGAATCAGCTAATTTGCATATTGTCACGCGCACATTTTTCACGCGCACAAAACCCCATCCCCGATAAACATATATAAAGTGCACTTCAATGGCTACCGTGTTTTTGGTACAAAGTAAGGCTTTGTTCCAGAGCAGTGCTGTTATGCCTTCCTGATTTGATTCTAAAAGAATCTTGTGCATGAAGATATATGTTACATACCAAATGGCGAGTGTTCAACAAGTTTGAAGTGCCTGTATTCCTTTCGGTAGAGTTGACAAGCTTCTGTATAAAAACAAAGTTGAGCGGAGGAGTTTAAAATTTCACCAGGAATGTAGTAAGCGTCGCCCACGAATTCTACTTGAGCTGTTTCCTAAATTATGTACGTGGGCGAAGGCATCGTTTTGGTTGGAATCTTAACTCCTACCGCCATCTTTTTGTCGGTCTTTGCAGATCACAAAATATATTGCGTTCTATAAAGAAAGGGCTCAGGGGAAAATGATTTTTAAACATTGTTGTATGAATTTTGAACATGTGTTAGTTCTATACGGGTTGTCGGGAAAGTACCCTGGGAGCCAGACAGGACCGGGTAGCTAGCGACTTTTGTTCGGGGATCCAAGGCAGTCAGCCCGCAGAACTCACATTAGTGCTCCGGGGGAGTTTAAGCCTGAAGGAGTTATCGCTAAACTGTCCTAGCTGGCCAATCCCGGCTGGATCCCAGGGGAATCGGGAAAGAATCATGGAAAATTTGAAAGAACCGGTGTCACAGTAAAATTACACACCAGGTCAACCGAGCAAAAAAGGAACCGGTGTCACAATAAAATTACACACCAGGTCAACCTAGGAAAACAGTAAAAGCCGATGTCACAGTAAATTTACACAAGATCGACCGATCATAATAGACTTTGGAACTGTTAACATTTTCTTATCTACCGTTTAATCTATTTTAACGACTGTTTATAGCTTTAGAGGTATGAAATTATGACACTAAAAACTTCACAACCTACAAATGTCACAACCTTTTCCAAACACTGCCATACTAGACATATAAAACGAGAAATGATCCGACACAAAGACTTGTTGACCTTAGGTTTACGTACAATTGTACACAATGTGAACACAGCTCTTTAAAACACGTTCAACATGTTGTACTTACCTCAAGTACGTATCTTCTTAAATGTGTTTTCCCGAGTTCCTTGAGAATCTTGTTTACACTTCACTCACCTCACAAGTGCCTCACTGAAATGGCCAGATAACCATTCTCCACTTACCAGCTTTGGGTTGCTTTATACTGGGCCCAGTTTGCTAAGTATATCGTCGCGATGAATTCAATGAATCAAACCCCGTAAAACTTCCCCGGCTTGCGCTGACGAACTGGGCGGGTGGGATACACTCCTAGCACCGCAGAAAAAGCAGCGTTGCTCCCGATGGTATGCTACTCAATCACTCAAACAGGCCCTTGTATATACTGTACCACATGTGACGTAGCCGTCTACCACAACACCTTGGAAAACGCCGCAAAAGGACAATTAGGTACATTGTTTAGGGGTTCAAGCTTGCCCAGGCTTGTCCGCTCTACCCGATCTCTACCCCCGCCTACGGGTTGACCCCGTCTCGTCCAAGTTTGACCCGCGTGAAAGAAACGAGCCCAACTAACCGGAAAGCGTGGGCGCTTGTTTCTAGGCAGACTCTCTAAACTTTCCTTTGAGTGGAGTAGTTGGGGTCATGCCATCAGTCGATCAGATACGATTACAAGTGTACAATGCACGCCACGAAAAACACCCTAGTTTCTCAGTAAATTGCGATAGGGAAACGGATACAGATGCTAGAATGGCGTAAATTATATCAATCGTTGAACAACAACAATAAAATCCTCTTTTTCCACAGATCGAAAAACACTTACCCCAAATCCAAGAGGTACAATGCAAAACAATATGTTATAGTCATGTTAAAATTCAGCGTTGATTGAACAAGTGACCTCAAAGTCTATAGCTATGTTTAAACAGTAGGTCACAGAAAGTTCTGGAAAGAATTTTAACCCCACCTCACCTATTAAACATCCAAGGCTTCGCAAGACTTTGATTTTCGGCTACAAAAAAAGATAGAAATACCTTTAGACTTTTGAATAGTTGATCTAGACATCTTTTCTGTTGAGAGATAGCAAAGCTGTATGTATTTTTCTGCCCTAGCTAGAGGGGTTAGGCCGTCTACTCAAATGATACGCCCAGCAGTTCAGTTCCAGACTTGCACTCTGGCTGTGATTACGTCATCGCCGGGATTTCCAAGCGTCGGGGAAGTCCCTTGGACCGAACCATAACCGTTACGTTTAGGGGTGTCACAGTTTAATTTATCGATAAAATCTCACCAATCGCATTCTTTACAGGATATAAGTAACATATAAAAGTGTACAATTGTATAAAATACTGTAAAATTATATACTCTATGACTTTTTAAACTGTTGTAGTAGGGTAACTTTCTCATTAAACACCCCTGTGAAAAAATGTTGGAGTCTTGTTGGCCGCTAGTCCAATCACGTGGTCGCTCAATTTTGCAGTGTAATGCTAGCACATGGCCGCCATGTACCATAGGTTCCAACGCGGCAAAATCTACGTCGTCAGTATTACGTTCGTAAAGGATGACTCATCACAGTGTGGTTCACATGTGTCCAGGAACTAGGCCATGTGGGAAGATTCTAGAACTAGTTCGGACTAGTTAGAGTAGGTCAAAACCGGTAAAAGGTGTTGAAAGGCTAACACGATATAACTAAATATTTGATTTTGAACACCTTTGCACTACAGTCGAAAAGGTACAGTAGTAAAGTTGAATATTTACAGCATTACTCTGGTAATTTTTGATATTGTTGTAGTTTTCGCTGTTTACAAATAAACACAAACAAAAAGAAGAAAAACATCAGCAGCAGCAAGACTAAAGCATGAAAATATATTGAAGATCACAAATGATATTTGGGCTCCCTTGGAAATCAGTTTTATCAAAACTGTAGGGACTACCCTGAAAGATTAATAAATAAAACAACACAAATTAAAAACGTTAAAGTTTATTAAGTGCAGTCACAAAAATATCATGGACTTCAACTCACTTGCTTGAAACACAAAATTTTGAACTATAACACGTTAGGCCAGGTTTTCCCAGGAAGTGATCACGGTAACCCTAAAGATAAATAGATAAATAAATAAAATGTGCCGCGAGGCATATTGTCCTGTATTCTAAGAAGTAGAAGAAGAACAAGAAGATAGGCTAGCCGTGGGGTGAATTCTACTATTAGTTCTGTGAGGGCTCATAATAGGTATATAAGGCTATAAATTGTACCTGCAAAATTAGAAAGTACTGTCCACAAGATTCACCCTAGCTAAACGTTTCTGACCCTCTCTAACTTTGCCCCCAAGTTTTGGGCGCGGGAATATTTTCTGGTCAGCAAAAAAGATCAGACGACTGCTCTAGTGATAACAAGTTTGCGGTCAACTAGTGACGTCTGGTGGTGGACAAAGGACGATTAAATTTCACATCTGTAAGCTTTTTTCTGTGCAGGGCCTTTACAAAGATAAACAATAATACGGTCTGAGGTCGGTCGAGTTGTTCTTGAATGACTCACACTCGCACCAAAACAACATCTGTACCTACTCTCCAAGCAGAGGTTCGGCTCTGAATGTTTTGGACATGAGTTTAGATGTTTTTGTTGGGTTTTCTATGTTTCACCGGTGCCGGCAGACACGAAAAAAAAAAAATCGGTGCAAAATAAAACCTAACAAAAATGCATAAAAACACGTCCAAAACAGCCAGGGCCTAACATCTGCTTGGACTAAACTGTACCCCCATGGGGGTTGAAACACTATAATTTGGGGAGATTGAAAACATATGTATGCAGTTACACACAGGCCACAAACAATTAAGGGATAGCACAGATTATTTTGTCAGAAAAGTTTCAGACACAAAAACAACGGCCAGTGTCAGACATGTTTTCAGACATACCGAGCTCAAACCCAGACAAGTCAAGACACGCCTACGCGATCGCATGCCCAGACGCGCTCTCAGAGTTCCCGCGAACATAAAACATAAAACAAAATTTTTTACAAATAAAACATCATTTTATCCTCAATACCATGCTTTCAAATAAATTTACCTAATGCCTCATTGACTTGAAAACGTTAAAATAAACGCAGGTGACCAAATTTGTACGAATGATGCAAGTCGTACCAAATCTAACGCAACCATCATATCATACTAGTAATTTAATAGTACATTCGTTTTAGCTACTCGTTGCTAAATAAGAATTCCTCCAAAGAAGAGTCACTAGAGTACAATCAGGATATATCATATTTCCCGTCTTTAGAAAAATGGAGCTTTTTAACACCCATCTTCTAATTGTAAATTGTTTTCCACCAAAGAAGTGCAAATTACATAGGCGAAAAGTTTCCTGTGCCAGTTACTTCATAACAATTGTTCAGTGGCAAAAGAACGTGGAAAATCATGCTTTAGAATCAATATTGTTTGCATAGGAGAAATCTAGTTTAATAGCAGATATTCTTGATTCATACAACAAACATACACCACATAAAACAAACTTGAAAGTAGATTAAAGTCTGCGGTATACGTGTGGTTTGTCGACTGCAGACGTATCTAGACCGTCGCCCAACAAGTAGCAAGAAAGGCCACCTACCTTTACCCACATGTCGACTATTTCAAACAAGCCATTCGCCCAGTTTACACACAAATGTTGGACGCTCCACACATAAGTTGAAAACTTCTTGGAAAGAAATAAAAACAAGACTTGTTTTGAAACCCGGCTGTGGTTGAGAGAAAAACACATGGTGTTTTCTGGCCAGTGACTAAACTTCTGAATGGACTGTTGGCAGGAATGCGTATTAGATCAGATTCTATTTATACAGCCAATGAGCTGACAAATAGGAGACCAGGACGACTGCAGGTTTGGACTTGCCCCATTCCTTTTGGGACGCTCTTTCAATGAGAGCATACCACTAAGATTTTAGGGGGACATGTTACCAATAGTTTAACGAATCTTGACGATTTTCAAACAATAATTGCAACAAAAATATAATATATCTCAAACAAAATTAATGTACAATGTACATTTTGGCTTTAAAATACTAACTTAATCCTTTTTTTAAAGGTGTAAAAATACTTCATATTTTATATGTCCCTAGTTTGTATATTCGACTCTTCGAGCTTGGTATCGGCTAATTTTATCACTAGGGATTTGAGATACTTTGTTGTATAAATTGTTTGCTTTTAAAACCCCTTATGTCTTCAAATATTGAATCATTACCATGTCATTTATATATCAAAAAGTACTTTGGAGTATATTTAGTATTTATATTAATTTAGTCTACTATAAGTGGTGTTTATTTATTTTGCACTCCCGTAAAAATTATAAAGTGATCCACTCCCTTGGAACCAACTCACGCGCAGTTTGGCGAGACTTCTGACGTCACGGCGTGGCCTTTTCACTTCCGGCTGTTTTCAGAGTTGTCGTGAACAGAACAACATGGTAAGAGTTGTCTTCGATTTTATGATATTTTAGACATTTCAATGACGATTTACCGATACAGATCTATAGTTTAAGATATTTTCAACATGTAGACTTAATTTTGTCTTCCAATTATTAAGATTTGTGCCAGAAAGTTGCGTTTTCGTACGATTGGACTTTGAGCGAAGTGCTGCGTTTTGCCACGTATGCTGTTTTCGACGATTTCTCAACTACGAATTTCCCATATGTTTTACGAATTCGGGATACAGAAATTGCTTAGAATCAGTTGGATTGAAACAATTGGTAATTTAAACCGAGATCTAACGATAGTTTAGGTTTATTAGGTCTCACTAGGAAGCAAATAGCTTTTTTAAAAGTATTTTGGGGAGGGGGGCTTGGTTGCAGAATTTGCAGTGTACTATTTACTACGTGCAGCATTTCTACTTCTACACAATTTGATACAGATTTATACGTTTTAATCTGAAATTAAGGATTTTCCGTATCTTTTGTGGCTCACAAACTATTGTTTTGTCTTAAAATTTAAGGGTAGGATTAAAAAATTAGGTCAAAGAAATGCTTTTTCTTGGCTTTCCTTTTCAAGTTTATAGTTTTCTGCAACCACTTGTAAAGTTAACAGTGTAATTAAGTGAACATGTTTTTACCAAAAAGAACCTAGTAAATCGACTTTAAATTTAAATTCTGCATCACAGTGAAGTGCAAAGATTTTAAACCAAACCTATGCTAGAATACAGCCTAATTTTCCAGTGTGATAAGTTCTAAAAACTACAATTCAAGCTGAAAATTTCATCATTTACAGTAACGAAAATCTATTTTTTTTCTGCTACAGCCTGCACCATCAAGTCAGACCAATGTTGGGTCCCGTGCCCCGGCCAGCAAGGCCGTCACACCTCGGGCCGGGGGAGGCAGTCAGCTCAGACAAAGGTCGGTATACTGATACAAGTAGTATATGTAGTTCCAGAGAGTGGAAGTTTGAAGCCCAATTGTAAGTGGTTGCAGTAGCTCTTTTGGATGTGAAGTAAAACATAGAGCACTGTATGGGATTCATCATGCATCAAGAATTGGTATGTAAAAGAATCCAATTCTCTATGTGCTTGGCTGAAAACATGACCCATGCCATGGCCAGTCTGTGATGCACTTCCAGTGAACAAAATAACCCCATGCCTTGCCTGTGTCTCAGATGCCCTTTATTGCATGTACTGGTTGTTTTTTAGAATATTAGCTGTAAGAATTGTCCTTTGCATATGTCTCTATCCTACACCACTTAAATGACATATGTTTAAAAGATTATGATACAGTCCAGCCTATAAAAGTGATCACCCCTATAGTATAAAACTCATTTTAGTGGTCCGACAGATAATTTTCCCATTAGGCCACAGCAAGTAAATTTTATGGATGACATCCTCTGCAGACTGCAAAAATAATGAGATAGGGCGAAAAAAAAAACAAGATGGGCAAAAAAAAAACAAGATGGCAAATTTTCAAAATAGACGTTGTAACAAGACTTGAAGTGACAAAATATGGCATCACAGCCAACAAGGCATTCATTCCTGTATTTAACAAGTGCACCAGTGTAGTTAAAGTGACACTAGTGTGGTAGACTAGTATCATTAACCATGTTGGCAACTACACTCATAGCTTCCATAGTGCCACTTTTACAACTATCTATCAAGTTGCACCTCTGCAACTACAGTCAATACTACAGAGTCTCTAGTGTCAATTCTACATTCAATGATTAGGTTACAACACAATCTTTACCCATTTTCGTCTATTCGGCCTTCCCTTAAGAAGAAAAAAATTCTTGTTTTTTTTCTGAAATCAGGCGAAAATTAATGAGCGCGCGGATGTCATCCATAAAATTTACTTGCTGTGGCCTTAGACGCTGTCTAGTGACCACCTGTTCAACCCAGAGTAGTGTCCCCGGGTAGACTGCATTCTAGTAAATTGTGTAGTATAAAGCCTTGTAACCGAGAGTTTGTGTTTGGAGCTGCGAGTACAACCACTGCATGAATTGAAATGTCATCACAGACTACTGTAGAGCTCAGAATTGCAGACAATAACATCTTATTGTGTTCATGTTCCAGGAAAACCCCATCCTCAGCCTCCAGAGGCCAGGCCCGTGCTACAGGGAACACTGCTGGGATGTGGCGATTCTACACAGAAGACTCTCCTGGGCTTAAAGTGTAGGTTTACAGCTCATACTCACATCTCTTGCAGTTGAGTGTAGGGGGCCTCTAGTGGCCTCTACGCAGTTATCTGTATGCCCTACGCTGTGATTTTGGCCCCTATGTTGTGTTTCAATCAGCATTGTGGGTTTTTTTGTTTTGTGACAAGGGTAAAATGTTGACTTTATTTTAGCAATAGTGGGTCACACACTCACAAAAATCTGCAACATTTGCAACAAAGTATCCCTGTCCCTGCATAGGGTTGGTTCGACTTCCAAGGTTGTGTTTTTGTACAAGTCAGTTAAACACACAATGCTGAAACTGTGGTCTATGCTGGAGAAATATTTTATTATCAGAAATCTGGCATGTTAACTTCTGCCATGACTTTTAGCTACTGTTTGTAATCCATGTTGCATACTGACCAACAGCGTAGGGGACATTTTAGCAAGATGAAGCTATATGGCAAGCGGCACAAGATGAGCATTGAAGGGGGCTTTCGGGGCATCCTCAAATTCAAATCCATAGCACCCTCAAACAATATTCTGCATTTTTTGGACCAAATGTAATAAATAGCCATCATTTTTTAACTTTGCTACAAAACAGCAGAAAAGCCAGTGCATTGGTCAAAACACAGTGTAGGGGCCCAAATCACAGCATAGGGGTTACAAGTCACACCATAGGGTCTATGTTCACGGTCTTTGCATTATTTGCTTCATCATAACAATAAGATTACATCGAAAAATTTTTTAAATTTTCTCCCTACCACAAAATTAAATCTTTGCAAATATTTCTCCCTTTAGAATAAGTGTTTTCATCTCTGTAAATGACCTACATGTTGTTGACTTGTTTTTTGTTGTTTTCAGTGGCCCTGTCCCCGTTCTCGTGATGAGCCTGCTGTTCATCGCCTCAGTCTTCATGCTTCACATCTGGGGGAAGTACACAAGAGGATAGACAGGGGGCGCTCCTGCACTGTCTACCAACTCCAGCCAAACACCAATCACCAAATAGATCGCCACAAACACTTTAAGTCTCTTGTATTGTGACATTTTTAACTCAAAGCTTTGGAAAAATG
Source organism: Branchiostoma floridae (assembly GCF_000003815.2). Classification (NCBI taxonomy): domain Eukaryota; kingdom Metazoa; phylum Chordata; class Leptocardii; order Amphioxiformes; family Branchiostomatidae; genus Branchiostoma; species Branchiostoma floridae. The sequence continues at coordinate 214,954 of NC_049996.1, forward strand.
TTATCCCCCCCTCCTGCAAAGTAAAAGAAGTCTGTGTGCCCTGGAATTTTATATTCAAAGAAAGTACCTTTCTTTTTCGACAGGGAAACTTTATTTTCTTTTGTCAATGAACAAAGTATTGTTGTGGGCATTGTTTCAGGTACGAGAGTGCCAAGTAAATAAATTAAGAATTGTTTTCATTATTAATTAATTAAAAGTAGTATGTAGTAAAACAGGATATTTTTGAAGGTCATTCCAAGTTTTGAGTTCCGACTACGTTACAGTATGTGTACCAATGTCGTTTGGTACCTTCTATATCTTGATGTTGTAACTCGAGGTATTTGGAGAGTAACACACTACATGTACTTTTCTTCTCTGTTCAACATGTTTACCTTTGTAAGCAAAACTTGATTGTGATATTTTGACAATAAATTCTCATATACCGGTGCTTAGTCGTTTCATTGAATTCAATACATGTATTATTTCATCCAAGAATACTAGTAATTTCATCAGCTGGTAGAATATAGGATATTTGAGTTTTATTTCTCTTGCCTGCTTACATTTCGATGTCTATCAGACATCTTTCTCAGTGCTTTTTACTGGAGTTTTGATTCTCACCTATCCTCCAAGTAGAAGTTTGGCTTCGGCTGTGGTTTTAGGTGTACTATCTATTCATATCCGCCAGCTAAGAAGAATGTCTAAAAACGTTTAAAAAAAAAAAACTTGAGCCGACCCTCTGCTGGGATAGTATTTCTCATAGCTATATATATGAAGCTAATATCTTTGGATTGTGTTCTTGCTGTACAATAAGAGTGCCAGCTAACTGGGCTATACATATAATAGAAGCAGAACTCCAGTCAGAAGCTCTACCTACTGTCAAATGTGGTCTAAGTTAACAGAGGCAGTTAACACAGTTCATATTAATATATGATTTTAAGTGGGAGTTGGATACTGTACCAAACAGAATCCTTTGTAGCAAAGCAAACCATTGTTTTGAGAATCGCCAATTCACTAATATCCAAGCAGATTCTATAGAGCCATCAGATACTGTAGTATCAAAGCTGGCCAAGGAGTATAGCCGGCCAAAAGGAGTCAGACGATACACTCTCCTAGGCTGGCTTCACTCCTCTGTCAGCTTTTGATACTATTTATTACTATCTTATGCTACCGTAGGATCTGCTTGGAAACTACCATTCAAAAGTTTGCACAGTCAGGTCCGTCCAGACCTGGACCTGAACTGGACCTATACTGAATTTTCAGAACTCGTACCCACCCCTAGCCCTTCTACTTTTAGAGTTAGATTTTATATGCGTGAGCCACAACTTGCTCAGGTTGTCCTTTCTGTTCCTCTACCCTCTTCATGACAGCTCTGGAGTATTCCGCAAGATAGTCGTCATGTTTTTCCTCTGGTATGTACTTCAACTGGGACAAGACTGGACGCAGCACGCCCTTCCACCCCTCCTCGTCTAATGGTTCGTCCTGTGGTGGACCCGGATGACCTTGACATTGGTTGACCTTGAAGCCACACTCCTCTAGTAGAGACTGCATGCCCTTGATGTTGTCGCTAGGCCATGGGTAGAGATTGTACTCAAAATCCTTAAGAAAAACAGAGAAGACTTCAGTGTCAAATTCAGTGTCTTACAATAACTGGTACAGAAGTTTAACTGCACCCCCATTTTCCAGAGTATTTTGTGCAATTATGCGGATGGTGCAACAATGCGAAGTTATCTAGCTGGACTACAACACCACAGGGTTTGGTGATTCCGTGCTATTAACTGAAGTGTGCGGTTATCCGTTGTGCAATTAACTGGCTTCTACTGTATAAAGTCTTACCCTGGATGCCAGACTCTTTTCAAGGCCTTAACACAGGCCAACTCCTCAGCTCTATGAATGCAAGTTTTTGCTAGGCTATGAAGTTTTGGTAGGCAACGAAAACTAGGAGACTTTGCGTGACTTGCTTTTACACTGTTTATCGATGCCAAAATGTGAAAAAAAGATGCAAATATATTGAAAATCATTTGCAGATCTCAATTTGAATGATGATGAATTTTAATAAAGATATTTCTATGAATGAATAATATTTGTATTTTGGGTGCCAAAATTGTACAATAAACCCCTTTGAACCATTTTTAAAATAACTTTGCAAGATCTTTAGGCTTTTTTTAGCATCATTTTTCAACAAAAACAGATGTAAATTTCAACTCGAATGAAGATTTTGAAATTCATAATATTTTCCATTTCGGCGCCCAAATTGTACAATACTACTGGTAGTATGCCCCTTTCAAAAGGGGTTTACAAAAAAGACTGGGCTGTGAAAAAAATTTACCTTTAGGTAGTGCCTCCAGTTGGGGAGGTCAATATCGCTGACACCTGCAGTGTCCAGTAGACAGTTGACAACCAGCTGGCCACCTGGCTGCAAACAGCTGCAGATGTTTTGCATACAGGTGCGCTTGTCTTGGATCCAGTGCAGCATGGTGAAGCAGGTGGCTTTGGTGAAGAAACCCTTCCACTCTGGTCTCATGGCCGCGGGATCGGACGCATCGGCAACGTAAAATGATGTGTTTTCCGTAGAATTGTGCTCTGTAGCAAAACTGGAAGTGCAAGAAAATTTTCAGACATGAATACATGTAAAACTCAACTACATGCTGTTTGTGTGTTCTCTGTAGAATTGTGCTCTTGCAAAACTTATATAATTATCCATTTGACTCATAAAGTCAAAATTGAGTGCAAACTCACACACAGGACTTGGACTTCAGAAGTTGAACACTCATCCATGCACTGAATCCTTTAGGCCAGTTTGATTCAATGATATGGAGAACATCTACATGCGCATCAATTTTTGCCCATTTCCAAAAAAAAGAGAGAAGATTATGACCAAACTCTACAGCATACAATGCAGTTGCAAGATGAAACATATGCTGTAAATTGAAAGAAATTTAAGAAAATCAAAATCTTAATGTCTTAAAGTCAATTCAAAGGCCAAAAAGGAAAATGTCAAAGAACAAAAATATAAAAAGAATCTAAATAACTGTTCTGTAAAAAGCGTGTTTAAAGTCAACCTTCCTGACTACTTGGATTTCATAATGATATCAGTTTTTTTTAAGCCAAACTTTTTTATACTGGCAATTTTGCATCAGTTTTCGGATTCCGAATCCCAGGGCATGTCATCCATATAATCAAATCAACATGGCCTTACCAGGTATCAGGTCTGACTCTTACCGGATAAAGTTTTCTGACAGGTCAAATCCCACCACAGCCTTGACCCCTGTCTGTTTGGCCATGAACTTAGTGACCTCTCCTGTGCCACACCCTACATCAAGTACAAGGTCACCCTCCTGCCACTGGACATACCTGTGTGGTCAAAGGTCAAGTAAAGTTATGTGTGGTTTAGGTACAAGGTAGTCTGAGATGGAAGATGTTGCAGGGGTTTTATGTTTGTGTTTTCTTGACTATTCTTCACCATGAACTTAAAACAACCGTGATTATTTCCCTTTTTACAGTAAAACCCTGAGTGGCAGTTTCAACTGTGACTTTATATCACTGCCACAACTCAAAATCTCCTTGAATATTTCCACTTTTACAGTAGGGTCTGTGTTCAGTTTGTGCTGGGTATGCATTTATATGTCTTTACCATAACAGGTGCCACAAACACATCATAACAATGTACAATTTATAATGCGTACATGTAGCCAATTGTTAGACAATGGCGTAAACGGGAGAAAACATTAAGTTTTGCTCTGGTTTTCAGTTTGCGGTCACCAGAGGTATGATGAAAATTACAAATATAAAAGTCACTGCAAACTTTTTTTCCACTGACAAAAGTAATGGTATTATAGTCCTGCATTAAATGACAGGAATCAAACCTCTGACAGAGGGATTTAGAGAAGAATGAAAAGATAGTGTAAAAGAGTGTCAGATCTGGGTTTATGGAAAGGGCTTTTGTAGATCTGAGTAGCCTGACGTGATAGCCAGCCCAGGTAGACAGCCCAGCCCTTTCAGTAAACCCGTCAGATCTTACTTGTTTATAAGGTCCATTGCCACATTCTGTTGTTCCCCTCTGTTGCTAGCATACTGTTCAGCATTGTCCATATCCATTGTGAAGGAGTCTCTGAGAACAAATTTGAACAGTCAGTATTTAATACACATATGTGTATATTTGCATATTGACCAGGTGAAATCCCATGTCAAATTGGCATTGAAATCATCAAAAATTGTCACAGCCCAAATATCTAAATCATACAGATAATCCAAATAATTGGCAATAAGACAGCAACAACATGCTCATTATATAATCATTCCATGTCAAAATGGTGACACCTCTTCTCATCATACTCCACCATCAAAATGGCAGCATCCTGGATGGGAGTAAAACCAATATAGATTTTGCTATTGCACATGAGGTGTATTATTTCCAAATCAGTACAAATTGTC
>NC_049996.1:219463-219665 GCF_000003815.2 Branchiostoma floridae
AATGTTATTTCATGTTACCTTAATCGTTTTATATTCATAATTATGCTAATTCGATGACGCCATTGGTCAAAATCCAAATTGGCGGACCATTCTTTGACTCGAATGTATTTACTATCTGCTATTTTCATACAAAATAAAGTTTACATGATCGTTTTCAGTCCATTTTATTGGATTTCGTTGTAATGTGTGGATAGAATAGTAT
>NC_049996.1:219785-279561 GCF_000003815.2 Branchiostoma floridae
TATGTTAAAGCCATTAACAGTGTATTTAGACAACCAAATTCCCTTTATTTTGGTGTATAGCATTTGTGTTTTGGTGCAGGGATTTTTGAGGTATCGCCTGAGAAAGTGGCAAGACCAGTTGTTTACCCCTGTTTCGGCGGGGTCAGGTCACGTGACTGAACACGGGCGGGCGGGGCTGTAGAAAAATTCCACAGATGCCTGCGGAATTCCGAGAATTCTTGTCAAACGGTTGCTCACTATAATGTTAGGCGGGGTCCATGAGACGCCCGCCAAATACCAGATCACTGCGCGACACTCAACTGGCTCCATTTCACACCTGGTCCATTTCACACCTGACTCAGTTCAAACACCAGTAAATCAGAAACCACAATTAGTTCAGAGGTGTTTTTTGCAACATAACCCATAGAGATATGAATCATTACACATTCAAAATTTTATTTAGATTAGACAACTGGAAGTGGCATTACTTATTGACCGCCCCTCGTACATAAACAACTCTCAAAGAAAGGTGTTCACTTACTTGCACAACATAGAATACACTGAATACAAAATGTATCCCTGTTTACATAGCTTATGCAGGGACATGATTCACCATACAATAGCCTGATTAAATCTCGCTTATAGCAGCCCGCCCAACATCCGCCGGCCCTCTATTAGCTTGATGGACAATAGCCTTAAGTCAAGGGAACTGGGTTTTCCATATATGGATAATTTATGTAATTGTCATCACAGCCCACCACAGCCTGGCTTTTGGTTGCTAGGGACTGGGTTGGGTTGCTATGTGGTGATTGACAGCATCACACCTCTTATCTGTAGTTGATCTCCTTGATCTGAGCCACTTGTACTGATGGTGGGAACAGTTGACTATGTATGCACAGTTCTACTATTATAATATGAGACATCTTTTTATTAACAACCGTTGCACCGAAGAACTAATGTGAAAATTACTCTACAATACATAGAATAGCATTCCTTTAGGTAGATGTGCCTGTGGCATAACTTTTGATGTGACAATGGGGCAATATAGGAGGGACATATCATGGTTCTGAGAAGTTTGACAGGCTTCAAGTGTCACAACAACATGCCGCATTTTTGTGAACCAACTGTTTTTCTGCAGTTGTCTGCCCATATAGATCAAAGAAATATACTTTATGCCAAGCTTTCGTTGCTGGCCACATAAAATCTCACCACCAGGCAAAATAATAGTTCCAGGAAAGTCTGCGCTCCAAGATTCCTTCAAGTTTCTTGAAATCCCCACAAGATGTTGTTTTCCCACTCAAACATGCCTCTGCTCCCATGGGTCCTTCACACAGAGAACCACAGCCTGCACAGACAATAGGAGAGGCAACTAGCCCGCCCACCGTCTGGATGGTGGAGACATGCAAATGTACTGGTTTCAACGGTAATGGGGGCTTGACCGAAATCCTGGCTTGCCATTGGTGTTGTTATTTTCTACAACAGTTCCCCCATCTTATAGCTAGTGGGGCACAAACTCCGCGGGGAGGGGCCAGTTACAGCCCTGGACAGCGGAGTTTGTGTTACACAGACTAACCATACAATGACAAAAGATAAACTTTATTGATGTCCTGATATATACATAAATAATATATATACATGTGTTCACTGAAAAGATACGTCTCACCAAATGTTGAGCTGCTTCAAACATCGTCTGTCCGGATCTTACCCTGCAGAACACAACGTTAATATGATTAAAAAAGTGTAAAATTTTACGTGATGTTATAAGCAGAAAGTATATGAAAAGATTTACTTTGTTTGGCCATGGCTTACTTTGGAAAACTGGAACAGCTTCCGCGCTTTCTTAATTGCTGCAATCTCTTCTGCTGTCTTCTCATTCTGTAGGTAACGTCATCACATAGTTATCAAAGTTTGTCCTTTTGATTAAAAGAGACGTCTTCATTAAGATGATGTTTGGTTTTATCTATGTTACGTACAAGTTAAGATCGTATATCCCAGCATGGCGGCATACATCAGCTCCTGTGGAACTGGGAAACATAAAACTCTTTGTATATTCCGGTTTCTTAAATCTTATTCCATACATTTAAGATGTATGGGCCAAGTCTTGGTTATGGTCATCGAGTCTTACTTGAACAGAAATGTGTACACTCGGGAAGAAAAGCCTTAGAAGTTTGGTCCGCTACTTTGTAGCGTAGCCATTTTCACGGATCCGGATCCCATTGAATGCAGGGAGACGCGGGACTAGTGGTGCGTACCTAAACTTATATTCAGGTTCATCGATCAGGTCCGGACTCAGGTTCAACAGTTCAGGTGATCATTGCATCATTGCATGTTATGTACGCTAGAAAGTTTTCTTTTTTGAGGGGGAGGGGGTATGGTGCATATAAAATTGCATGTTAGCATGAACTGAAATGCAATGTGAAAAATACATGCAAATTATATACAGCCAGTGTAAACACGAAATGTTTTTTGTCTTTTACTAGTGTAAATTTCACTGTCTATGGAAAGTTTTAGATGGTTTAGAACAAAAAAAGGGAATATAAGTGACAGATAGCTTTTTGCAAGTCCGGACTTGGCTCCTGACATTTAGTTTTTTTTTTGACAATTCCAAGTCCGGGCTTTAGGTACGCACCACTACGCGGGACACTTTGGGTAGACTGTCCAGAACGTGCCAAAATGGAGATGTTTGCAGCATCTTCAACACGTCAGACCGTTTACGATTCTTTAAATGAGTGTTATAATGTTACAATAATATTGTTTTCGTCATCTATTTTTGAACGTCAATCAACATATGATTTAGAATAATGTGATGTCAGGAAAGGCAGAGTTAGCTTTTCAGCGAAAGCATATTTATTGAACAATAGGCATGATCATAATCCTACCCGGCGTCTGTTGCTTCAAGGTGCACTTCTGTACTTGGTGCATTCTTCGTTGTATTCGTTTATTTAAAGTGCCAACTTTAAAAGAAAGATTTTTTTTATTGCAACATTAATACAAAACATAGTGGTGCCCCCATTCAAGCACACAGGCTTATATTAAAGACACCACTAGACAAAATAACCACACAACATAGGACAAAAAAGATGAAATGGGTACGGGAACGCCTAATTCTAAAAAGAAACGGACGAATAAACTTATGTTACCAATAGTAAATGATAAGGATAGTCAAAAAGCAATTTTAAAATCGTTTTGTTTCGGATAAATATGATTGAGTTATGGAGAGAATTTGGGAATTTATATCAGATGTCAGTAAAGCCGATCCTTTAAGTAGCAGATAAACACAACTATCAAATAACGAATTTAAATCTAACATAGGAATATTCAGGTTTTCAAGTCAGTCTAAGAGGAGTGTACGCTATTGAACATAATTAGGACAGTGAAGCAGATAATGAGGAATGATTACACCAACCTTTTCCTTCTCTTCCATGTGTTTTCTGCTGTAGCCAGACACACCGGTGCCTCCCAGTGGTGCCGCAAATCCGTTAGGCCAAGTCTAGGAGGCTGTGAAGTAGTTTTTCGTTCTCTATAAAAATTTAAAGGAAAAGCGTTTATCCTCAAATAAGGATGTTGTTTTCCATCCAGATTAGTAGAGGTGCATGTGGCTTTAGTTTGGCTCACGTTTAAGTCATTATGTATGAGGTTCAAGCAAAGAAAGTAATGCCATTGGTTTCATAACAGGCTCCAAATTTCATTAAGTTAAAATTTTGGCAGAAGAAATGAAGAGATACATCCTCTTGAGATTGAAATATCCCAAATTGTTGGTTCTTTATTTAGCAACGTCTGTGCCACATTTCCACTCATTCGATAACAAGATACGATTTGGCTCTTTTTTGGTGATTGTTTCATTACATACTATTACATGTGAAATCACCTCAATGTTACAGACACTGCTTCATTTCGCTTCCCGAAAGTGTGTTAGTAAATTGTAATATTCATAGAGTATTATAATTCGTGCAGTATGAATTGGCAGTTAAGTCACTACACAGACCCCCTCCCCGCCACAATTATACACCGCTAAACACAATTTAACATTAGACACGTAGTACCCCGTCCGCCAGTTTAGTTATAAGGTCAGAAGGTCATGGGTGCTTTGTTGGGTACAGTAACAAGGTAAAAATCACTGTATCCCGTATTAGCTCTTTTGGTTGGAATTCACATTAAAGGAACAAAATAAAAGACTAACGGGCATCCCTAAAGCTATACATGTGTCACCTAGCACAGGTATCGCTCCTAAATAAACGGAAACTTTTAAATATGTAACCGTTAGTGCCTTATCCGCCATTTTGGTACAATGTCAGACAGTCACAGGTGCTTTTTAGCTGCAGGTACCATGACAGGGTAAACAACACTACTGGCTCTTTTCTTTCGTGTTCACAGTGGAAATTAAAGAACAACATAAAATGATACGGGCCATCCTTAAAGCTGTACAGGTGTATCTAAGGTGGATATCGTCTCTGTTCTTTAGTAAGTTTACTAATTAGCAGTGGAGTAACAAGGTAACCATGTATACACACGCAGGAGGGAGTTGGCAGCAAATAAATTTAAGTACCGAGATTCAGTTAGCTCAAATACAATTATATAAGTTAGAGTCAAGCTGGCCAACATCTAACGGTTGTACATGTACTGAATAAAAACACCTATAGTGAGTTTTGGATGGTAGGGAGGGAGGTGATTATGTAATACTGCATGAATCAAAGAAGCTTTGCTTTCATAAGTTTCAATGTCATTAAATCTTTTCTTGTCATCAATAGAAAAACTTAATGATTGATATCGCAACACAACTCATCCATCCCGGGTGTAACATGAGAGTCCAAGTTTACAACATTGTCTGAAGTTTGCACAGACTCTGTAGAACACCTGTGGCGTGTTTCGGACGGGGGCAGGGGTGGGGGTGGTGTCTATGAAGCGCAGCGAGGCACACACATGCACGCGCGCAGCAAAATATCGTCCCTCGGATAGGACGTTAAATGGAGGTCCCGTGTCTGGGGAGAGCCATACCCCAGGCACGTTAAAGAACCCGCCACATGTGCGATGGTGCTGTGTGAGCGGTTCAAAACCTACAGTACCTTGGCCGCACCTGGGGCAATAACTGTCGTATTGAGGTCACCTGAGTGGCGCCGAATGGCAGCTCGCTCCAGACACTTGCGACAGTCGTATTGAGGTCACCTGAGTGGCGCCGAATGGCAGCTCGCTCCAGACACTTGCGACAGTCGTATTGAGGTCACCTGAGTGGCGCCGAATGGCAGCTCGCTCCAGACCCTTGCGATTTAGCCCTGCCTATTGTAAGCTCCTCGCAATTCAGCCCCTGGCTGCAAAGAGTGAGTAGTCGGCCCACCCAATAACAATAACAATAACAACAATATTTCACTTAGCTTCAAATTTCTTTGATCAAACTCATCAAACTGATGTCAATCACAAGGTTACCCCCTTACAGGATCCTTAGGAGAGAATTATTGCCCAATGCTGACATTAAGATGCGTTGGGTACGACACTTTAATATTAAACTTTAAGGAACGTTAAGGTTGGAAGTTTAGACTCGAGCTAAGAAGGAACCGTATATGAATCCCATGACCTATATACCTGCCGCACAAAACTTACCTGACTTACCTTAAGGTGTTCTTTTGTGAATTTTGCGAAGTTCTGTTGTCCGGAGAAACCGGCAAGAAAAAGAAGCTCCTCTTTTAGTTGTGAAACCGTGCCTGACTTCCGGGTTAGTCGCGTGATGGCGACTCACGGCAGCCTTTGTTATGCTAATCATGAGGCAGGTGTACTGGAGCTGCAGTACCCAAAGCGGCGCCAGACGGCGCTTCATGCGTACAAGCTTCACCACAACGTGCATTGAAATAAAGCCATAATCACTTCATACACGTTCTCAGTGTTGCTACATGTATATTGTGAAAGGAACTGAAACAGTGTGCGAAGCGGTATGGGTTAGGGCTCTAGGATTTCCGATTGCCGTGTTGCCATGCCAAAGGGCAAAAAGTCATTTTTCCAGATTCAACCCAGAATAATTTTCAAATGTACAATGAGAAGAAATGAATATATAAGATTGTAATGTACGTAATGTTGATCTTAGCTTCAGACACTGAATACAATAGTTCGTTTAGGATTGAAGCCTTTATCATTAATTGTTCTTTAAAGTGAGTGTCACTGCGTACACCTTACGGACCCACGTAAATGTTTCGCAAAAAAGCATCAGCCCTTCCCATGTCCTCGCGCAGCTCTTTATGTGCGCCGTACTAAAGCGGGATGAAAGGCATGAAAGACATACTGCTTTAAAAATGATTTATTTGGGACCATTTTAGACCAAAATGTATATCTTAATAATTAAGCTATTTTCCATAGTATTAGGATCAAATGACCATGCTTTGAGGTGCCTAGGACATATATAGATAGGACTCCATTTACACTTTTTTTTACGTTTACACACACAGTCATGTGGTTGGAGAGAGCTTCATACGTTTGTTGTTCACTAAATGCTGCATTGTACTTTACTTCGATCGTTGTTGTGACGTCTTGCTTGAGTGTGTAACGCTGGTTCACCTTTATCCGAGGGTAACCTATATTAGTTGTTTGTAAGAAAAAACTTATTTAGGGATATGAAGTTGACGGACGGTGGTTTCAAATCGGAGCATTGTCAAAATATTGCAAATTTGAAACCGCTGTCCGCAGACTTAATACTCCTAAATGTGCTGTTTTTAAAGACAACGGATAAAGGTCACCCTATGGATAAATGTGAACTAGCGTTACCGAAAAGGAAAACATGTTTTAATCAGTTAATGCCATTATATCTTAACTAATTATAAAATCTTTGAACGCACAAATATTCACCTGTCCTTCTTTGAATGTTTTCGGCAGTAGTTTTCATGTGTTACAGATCCTTACCGGTTTCTTTCTTTTCTAGGAGACACAGACAACAGCGACTACGACTGCCCAGACCCTGAGGACAGAAAACTATCTGCATATATATTTCTTGAGATTATGTTTTGGATAATTTTTGATGAGGACCTTCAAATAAAGAATTTGTAAAGTCTCTGACGTCCGATGATTTCTGTGTTTATGTGTTTTTTTTTTAATACCAAGTTTTGATGTAAAAAAATCTATAGTGGGAGCCGCCACTACTACTCTTTGATATGTACATGAAAACATCTATATTTTTGTTAAATAGTGGTCCCCATTGTCGCCGATTTATTCAAAAGGGAGTAAGGATCGACACACTTAATTTTTCCACACTGCTCAGTACTTGGTGTATACCTTTATTTTCACTCCGCGTACCTTGGGTTCAATAATTTCAGCAACACTTGAGTTGCAAGTGAAATTCACATGATAAAGGTATATTAATATTGGATTGTTTGGTGTGGGAGACCGTGGCATCTCCGTTATTTTGTTCAGACCTTCCTAGTGAAATTAGCAACAGTTACAAACCTCGAACCACCATAGATAGTACTAGTTTAGACAAGAAAGACAAGTTTGACGTCAGCAAGTCTACCAAGATTCCATGCACCTTGCGAGTAAAAACTGAAGAAAAACTCGAATTACATGAAAAATAAGCCTGCATGCATGACACTTTCAGGTAACTTGTTTATTCTGTTTTATCGTTGGATCATGGAGGTTAATAGACCCACTGCATGGCTTCACACACACACACACACACAAACTCACACACACAGTGACACACACACACACACACCCACACATACGGAATTCTACTTCCTGTCAATGTGCAAGTCTTTTGGCCTTCTCTTCCTGTCACATTCCAATCCTGCCACTCTACTTTATTCCTACGACTTCGATCATAACTACGAACACAAGGCCAGCGATATCACAAGTTCTTAGAAATAAGTCACACTGCACAAATAATACTCAACGTTTTCATGACTTTTATTTGTCAACCCAGTGTTTATTTTTTGGTCATCACTGGAAACGCCGGTCTTCCGTTGATCCGGTAGGCTGCCATGCCGGGTACAGGGGTCAGCGTCGCATCAGGGCGTCTGAAAATAAGCATACAATCAGATATTTCAGCATTGCCTTTGAAATTTCAGTAATTTTCAGCCATAAATTGTTGGATTTTAGAGGGTCTCTGAGGGGGATCCCAGACCGTCATAACGAAAAATACATGGAGGGTTTTTAACAAGAAGGCTGTTCATAGTTGTACATATCTTTCACACATACAAAGTATTTGGCCGACTCCATCTTCCGGCCTCTGCCTGGTTTTCTTGTGCAATGACCCTTATGTATATTTACAGTACATGGTAAAAAAAAAGCAAAACGTGAGATTTCTTACCTTCTTGCTCCTCTGGATCCCGTACCTCCTGTGCACGTGCGTCAAGCTGCTCATCCACGTCATCCAACAGGTCTTTCAGGATTTCCATGAGGGACCTCGTTTCTTTCTCGTACCCCGGCAGCTCTTCATTTTCCAGCTTAGATCGACGGCGCCTAGCAAACACTATGAAGCCCTCCGAGTGGTCAATAAGCACTGCGGTGAAAACCATCGTCACAAGCAGCATACAGACGAACAGCCTCATGGTGTTGACTCACCTGAGGTAAAAGGAAACAGTCAACTTTATAGTTGGATATTTTCAATCGCATATAGAGATTTTGATTTGAATTATTCTGCTGTATAGAGAGATACAGCCAGGGCTACCCAACTAGCCGGAGGCTATTTCAACAGCTAGCTTTGGTGACAATACAATATATAACAACAGCATTACGTTAACCGATACATGAGGTTTGTTCTTACGGATATCATTTGACTACAGAGGCGATCTGTGTTTACAAAATAGACTCGCAGTTGTACGACCTGCGTTACTCTATGAAAGCAGTCGTTACTACTAGTATCTATGATTTTCTGAGTCTATGATACAAGTAATATTACAAGGTTATAACTGATATATAAGGATACTTGGAGTGATTACCACGTAAAACGCTTTAATACAGATCGTTCAGTAAAAACAGTGTTTGTTAAGGTGAAACTGAGTACCACATATAGAGACGGGGGCAAAAATTTATACTTCTCACACCAAAATTATGCAAATGCACAAATTGGATGCTGTTCATTGATTGGTTGTGCAGTAGTAGTCTTACAATAGTAGTTGTCTGTTAATTGATCTGTTTTTGTAGATTCGTTCTTCGGAAACTGTCAACTGCTGTTTTTTTCTATGTTTATTTTGTAGGGAATAAATATGAGACAATTTACAAGCAACAAAAACCTAGACTATTAGGTAAAATCGAAGTATCTCCATGTATACACATATCGGTTGTTCACCGTTATCCACGTACATGGTAACTTATATCCGGTGTTTTTAGAAGCTGTATTGTATGAGCAAAATACCAATCTGCTACATGAGCAAAACACCAATCAGGCAACAAAAGCCCAGACTAAGGCAAATTTGAAGTATCTCCATGTAACAATACACGTATACCTTTAAACCATATATTGGATCGTTTGGAATAGGGAGTGCCATCATAGCGGACACAACTGCATGGAAAGAAGTTAAGTGCACGGTTTGACTCCGACCGCAAGGGGCCAACGGATATCGACAATGACAGGGGAATCTGTGCAAAAAAGAAGAGACGAAATAGTTCGACCAAGACAGGAGTGTTGGCCCGAGTTGACCAGGATTTCGGCCAAGTTGATCAAGGTTTGGACCGAATTGATCTGGCTGAGTTGGTAATGGTCAGATAAAACAAACTTTTGACGTTTTTGCGTCGGCCTTTGACAACAGAAGTCTTATAACACTTAAATATTGATAAGAAACCTTTATTAGTAACTTTTTGTGTGAAATATATAGGTATTATGTGAATTCTTCGTTTTAGCCAAAAAACATCAATTCATTATGTCATAGTTACGTCAAATTAGGTCATTATGTCATACAAATTTCAGGAAGTATAAAACTTGACGAGCATATTACCCCCTGCAAATTTGGTACAGTAAGCCGTTTTGAAAATACGAAGGGGGAGCCCCCCACCCCAGTCCAGGGAATACCAAAAAAACAGTTACTGTAAGACAAGTATGCTGCTCCCAAGAGAAAGACACTTTACACCTAATTAAGTGATCACGAGACAGGTAAAAATGAAACAAATTACTCGGACCTCTCCCAACCCTACGGCAAAGCTACCGTCGTAACAAAGGTTCTTTCATGATTGGCTTAATTACCTTGGGTATCGTCAATTCGGCAGATTCCAATCTAATGACGCTAGATGGCTCGTTTTGATATGAATGGTTATCCTGTCCATCTGTGTAATTGACAGGGCCAGGGGAATATCGACAATTACAGTGGAATCCGCACAAAAAAGAAGGGACAAAATAGGACGACCAAGACAGGAGTGTTGGCCCGAGTTGACCAGGATTTGGGCCAAGTTGACAGGTGTTTAGTGGATATGGTTAACAGTTTAAGACAGTTACTTTAAGACAAGTATGTTGTTCTCAAGAGAAAAACACTTAACACCCACTTAATTACTCCACAGGTGAAAATGAAACGAATAATTGCTCAGACCTCTCCCAACCCTACGGCAATGCTACCGTCGTAACAAAGGGAACCTTTCATAATTTGCTCGTTATTACCACGGGTATCGTCAATCAGTAGATTCCAATCTAATGACGCTGGATGGTTTGTTTAGATTGCAATGGTTATCCTGTCCATCTGTGCAATTTTTACTCCTCAATGCTACAAATTTCTAACTAGCTACTTGAGTTAACGTTGCCTGAACGGGGTAACCAGTAAAATTTGATTTCAGAAAGTTATTTCAGCAGGTCAAATCACTTGATTACAAAGTTACTCTCCCGCACAACTACCAAGTCATGATTTTTGATAGGAGGGCAAGCGGCGATACCAAGTCACGAAAGGTGTATTTTGCATACCATAGATGAACAACGTCGGCCCAACTTGTGTATTACTCCAAAAAGTAATGTCGAATTCGCTACGTATCATACATTTGTGCATTATTTTCAGGTGCATTTGTCTATTTCAAAAGATATTAGCGTCATTTTTGAAGTGTCGTATGCCAAAAGTTGCAATTTCAATTCCTGTAGGCGCACACACACATACACACATAGAGAGAGAGAGGGAGAGAGAGAGAGAGAGAGAGAGAGAGAGAGAGAGAGGGAGAGAGATCTATAAACTTATATTATCTTTAACAATAGAGGCTGTATTGTATGAGCAAAACACCAATCTGCTGTATGAGCAAAACACCAATCTGCTGTATGAGCAAAACATCAATCTGCTGTATGAGCAAACACCAATCAGGTAACAAAAGCCCAGACTAACTAAAGGTATACGTAAATTTGAAGTATCTCCATGTATACACGTATACCTTTAAACCATATATTGGATCGTTTGGGGTAGTACCGTCATAGCGGACACAACTGCATGGAAAGAAGTTAAGTGCACGGTTTGACTTCGACTGCAAGGGACCAACGGATATCGACAATAACAGGGGAATCTGTACAAAAAGAAGGGACGAAATAGTTCGACCAAGACAGGAGTGTTGGCCCGAGTTGACCAGGATTTGTTCCAAGTAAGTTGATCAAGGTTTTGGCCGACTTGACCTGGCTGAGTTGGTAATGGTCAGATAAAACAAACTTTAGGACAGCTACTGTAAGACAAGTATGTTGTTCCCAAGAGAAAGACACTTAACACCCAATTAACTGATCACAAGACAGGTAAAATGAAACAAATTATTCGGACCTCTCCCACCGGCAATGCTACCGTCGTAATACCCCCCTCACATGTAGCGAAAATCGATCGGACGACGAGTGTGTGAGCTCTAAATAACGAGGCGGCATGACCCTGACGGGAAGGGAGGGAACTCTGCCATTTCTTCGTCGGTATCAGAGTCATGCCTCCTCGTACTTCAGAGCTCGCAGACTCGTTGTCCGATCAATTTTTGCCACATGTGAGGGGGGATAACAACGGAAACCTTTTACAATTGTTATTGTTATTGGGTGGGCCGACTACTCACTCTTGGGAGCCAGGGGCTGACTTGTTAGTTTACAATAGGCGGGGCTAAATCGCAAGGGTCTGCCATTTGGCGCCACTCAGGTGACTTCAATAGTACGACAGTAACTGCCCCATGTGCGGCAATAGGACTGTCGGGTGTGAACCACTCACATCGGGAAGGACTCTTTTCGATAAGGCCACAGCAAGTAAATGTTACGGATGACATCAGCGCGCGCATTAATTTTCGCCTGATTTCAGAAAAAAAAACAAGAATTTTTTTTCTTCTGCAGGGATGTTCAACATGACGATAAAGTACCAAAATGAGCAAATGTATTTTGTTGTAGCCTAATAATCGTACTTGTAGAATTGACACTTGCGAGGTACCCAGGACTGTAGTTGTAGAAATGAAACTTATTGGATAGTTGTAAAAGTGACACCAATATGGAAGCCATGAGTGTGTTTACCAACTTTGTTGGTGATGCCAGTCTACCTCACTAGTGTCACTTTTACCACACCAGTACGTGCTACATGTTTTAAATACAGGAATGAATGCCTTGTTGGCTCTGATACTATGTTTTGTCCCTTTAATTCTTTTGACAAGAGTCATCACAACTTAATGGTGCCTATTTTTGAAAATGTAGCCATCTTGTTTGTTTTTTTCACCTATCTTTTTTTTCACCCTATCGCACTACTTTTTCAGTCTGCAGAGGATGTCATCCATGAAATTTACTTGCTGTGGCCTAAGTTCAGTGGGTTCTTTGACTTGTTCGGCTCTCCTCAAACACGGGACTTCCATATAACGTCCTATCCGAGGGACGGCCCTTACAAAAGCCAGGTAGATAACTATCGAGGCCTGGACCCGGGCCCGAAATGTCCTGAACCTGTGACCGAAGTGTCCTCAGCCTGAGGTCGAATTGTCCTGACTCCTGAACTTGGGACCGAAATGTCCGGACCGAAGTGTACATGTGCCGAACTGTCCTGATGTCTTTCTATTGTTCAGACAGTTCACTGATGGTGCGGTTTCAGAGGCACCGGGTGCGTAAGATGTGCCTAACATACAATGAGATAGTTCATAGAACAATTAATGGCTCGAAGTGGACATTTTAAGACATCCTGTCTACCTGATTGCAACTGGACAATATTTTGCAAAGAATGTTATTTCTACATCTATCATAATATCTTTCCCACAATTGATATGACAACAAAAACGAAATTTCTTAAAACACGGACAGCACCACATGGGCCCATCTATATATTTTCTACTAAAATGGTTTTGCATATCCATATAAATTTTTTCCTAGTTATTAAGCAATTCTTAACAAAAAGTACAAAAAGAAATGGCCAGCAAAAGTGTATTACGAGCCGAAATAAGATCAAATAGGCCTCAGAGAGGCTATAACATCTGCATCTTGATTCAAATTCACTGTGATAGTTTCATCTCACGTAGCTATAGCATATTAACAGTTATCGGCTTATTTGTACCGTGATTGACGATATTTAGCATTTTCAGTCAATTTGTCGACGATGTTTGACAATTTTTCGTGCAATCTTCCGGCATTGGTGACTTTTCGTCGTGCAGATAAGCGAAGTCACTAAAAATTGAGGGATAGGAGCCTTGGGATTTTGTGCTTCCGTACAAATGACCGAATTGTGCGTTTATCCGACATATTTGATGATAAATCACTTTTACTACAACAAAAGCTTCAAGTAAGTCTAAAAATCATGTCTATTGATATTGGCTCACTATCATCCTGAACTTAACAACAATATATATCTGCATGTGATGTTAATCCATTGGCTTTAGCCATGATAAACATCGTGGTTTGCCATGATTGACACATCCAAATTTTGCTGCGCTGTAGACATGTTCCTCTGCCCTATAGACTTGTCAACGTTGTCTGCAGCTTGACATTCTCATTTACCACCATCTAAGAAGTCACTTTGCTCAGCTCAATATGGTTGGCTTCCTGGAACGCTTCAAGCGCTGCACTGAACTCGGACCAAGTAGAAAATTCAGCGCCCATATTCAGCGCTATGTTGGCTTGGACGAGAGACGGATCAGAAACTGGCGAATAATGGCGGGAAAGTCTTGTGACAAGCTCTTATTGGCTGGCATCCCGGGCTGCCGGCTGTCAATAGCCTGCCCTCAAATGGTTCTTAGTCTATTGACACACTGGGTGTAGCACACTGAGAGCAACAGAAAGTTGTAAGGGGCATATCAGCTTTATCATGTAGAAGGAATGATATTAAAGGCACAACTGCAACATGCAGAGACTATATATAGTCACAATACTTGCATAACACCACATAAAAAACAAGTAACTGTGAGTACTAGTAACATACTCTTTGACGTAATTATGGTTTATGTCGATTGTGTTGTTTTCTGTGGTGTGGCGTTTATATCGCATGCGGATAATATCGATATCGCATTGACTTATACAAAAAACGTACTTGAAAGCTGTCAAATTTAAAGCACAATCCTGTACGCATCAGCAGCAAAGTCAGCGTCTCAAAAGAACGACACTAAATGAAAACAATCACACAGATTCCCATATTGATACCTAAGACGCACACCATTGTAAAATGTTGCCTGTGACGACGTGCACAAAACGATCAGAGAATTTCGAGAATCCTGTAATATCTGCTTGGCATTATCTATTACCACAAGGCCTAACCCGCGGAAATAATGCAAATCTGGACTTCTAAGGACGTAGGGGTGATTTCTGAAATTCTTACATCGATTATAAGAAAAGCTACCGCGAAGATATAGTGCATTATCACGCAAAAAGAATTGAAGCCCTAATATCACTGATTGCTTACCAGGACACAAAGCCTAACATCTCGTTAGGGATTCCTCTGCACCGACAGATGTCCTACGTTAGAGAACACATAACCCTATACATGCATCTGCTCGGAGATAAGCTAATTTATAAACCACATGGCCTATTGGTTAGCTGTTCCACAATACCAAGGAAATAGGGGTTATTTCTGAAATCATTACATCGATAATAAAAACAGCAAACATGACACAACTTGCCGCTGTGCTACCACTACGGTGTTGCTACTCACCGAGTTTCTTGTCAGGACGTTCGCGGTGAGACAGCTGCAGTCTTCTGGAGATCTTCTTCAACTCTTCTTCTCGGGTCTGGAATCAGAAGTGTGGGAAACGGGATGGGCTGGGCTTTTTTTAAGTATGTGCTATAGCCTATAATTATGACGACATTCCAACTGACGAAAGAAGTTGTCTGCTCATCTGATGATGCAACTTCTCCATTGCTGGCGTGCAAAGCCTCAACCCGGCCCTTTCACGTATACGGAGTTTCAACACAACACCCACCCACGTAGGCACCCCCATTTGATGTTATGAATGGTATCCAGCTCTATGTACTTTAGATGTAGCTTACATTAACAGTGGTTAGCTCGGCTTGATATGATCAACAGTTAAAATCTTCCAACACCTGGCCTGTACTGCCATTGGCGTAGATTATGGGCTGATCCTAGAATGCTTTGGTGACGGCATAAAAGTCATGGCAACCAGTAATTACAGGTGAGGATGATGAGTCGGGCACTTTTGTTCCAATCTTATCATTTCTTTGACAACGCCAATAGTCCATTGGACACACAATTAGCTGAATTCAGTTTGGATTTGACCTTTAACGTTACTATCAATGGGAAGGAAAGAGATCACCACCAAAAATGTGTTCTAAGTACTGGAAAGAAAACTTTTTTGGACATATGTTGTAGTGCCAGAGGCCCTGGGCGTTTCCAACAACAAATCAAACTCCTTAGATGCTACCATACAAAAACAAGACATCACACAAGCGATCAGTCAGCTAAAGAATAAGAAAGCCTCAAGCAGTGACTTGATTCTGAATAATTGATTGATTGATTGATTGAAGACCTTAATTGCATATTTTTGCCACACCGGGCTAAGTACTTAGTGCTTCTCACATCTTCGCAAAACCGCTGATCAAGCTATTCAATTTACTTCTCTCATCTGGACACTTCCCCCAACAATGGCGAGTAAGCCACATTGTTCCACTACATGAAAGTGGGCCCAAAAAGACCGGAACAAAAAATCTGTCTTGTTAAGTTCTTCTGTACTTAACTCCAGGCTTACCAACTATCTATGAAAATAAAATCATTTCCCCAAACCAAGCTGGCTGCGGAAAACGCTTCGGAACGAATGACGACCTCATTGTAATCATAGATATCTAAATATACTCGACACTCTGATATCTTCATATATATATACTAACGCCAATCAACGTCTGTTTGCGTGCTTTGTAGACAAAAGACTACATTTTACTCCAAGCACAAAACCCACTCATGTTTATTTGCTTGTTTATTCTTTATTTAACCAGGGTCAAAGCATGTCGCCTGACGGCGTTTTTGCAGAAAGTGGCACAATTTATTAACCACTACCCCCAAAGAAGAAGTCAAACCCTATAATAGTAAACGTAGGACCTTATAGTAGATTAGAAACTAATACATGTATTATGTACTGAATGACTCTACTCTCATCTCGAGACTGTACGTGCCATCGGGCATGATTTTGCAAATAAACTCTCTCTTTTAATACTATTCACGAATCTTTCGTACCCTATTTCCAATGGTATGTGTATGACAGTCTTTACTCTTTTGATAAGAAAAACAAAATTCTCAAAATCTGTGCACAGGTGTTCTTCCTAACAAACACGGTTGGTAAGAAACCCTTTGAGAGAGGCCAATTAAGCCGATCTGCATTCCTCAATGGGCGCTTCAGGCAACTTAATTATTACTATTCATGAAGCTTTCGTACCCATTAGCGATAGTTTGAGTATGGCAGTTTTTAGTCGTTTGATAAAAAGCAAAATTTTGGACACATCTGAAACAACATCAGCATTGTCAAAATCTTTTAGCTCAGGTTCCAAAGTTACGGGATGTTTCGAAGCTTCAGTGCACAGATGTCATCGGACACAGACAACATCAGACAAACCTCCATTGTTCCACCTGTCAATCACAACTGATAAGAAACCCTTTGAGGGTGGCCAATTAAGAATCCTTTTATTGTGGATTGCACAGGTGTTCTTTCACAGATAATTTGAGAGCGTCTAATTAAGATTCCTTTATTGTTGAGCAGAATTGTTTGAGCATTTTTCAGTACGGCCGCTTTTAGTATTTTGATTTAAAAAAATAATACACCTGAAAAGACTAGTTTAGCATTGTCAAAATCTTTTAGCTCAGGTGCCAAAGTTACAGGATGTTTCGAAGCTTGATTACACAGATGTTCGCATACAGACAACATCAGACAAACCTCCATTGTGAGAGTGGCCAATTAAGATTCCTTTCATTCTTGAGCAGAACTGCTTTGATCATTGGAGGTTTATCTTCTTTTCCAGATTTGTTATTCTCGTGGTTCAGACTATTCCTTTATTCAGATACCCTTTAGCTCTATTTAGGGCTAGTCTACCAGGGTTCGAATGAAACAATGAAACATACATATACAAACGCAAATATATACACAAACATACATGTATATGTACAAACAGATAATAATAGATACACAAACATTAAAAAAAACTAATGGCTTGAGAAGACATGGTACATTGCCTTTTTTAAAGCGTGAGATGTTGAGCAGGGATTTGATGTGTGGTGGTAGGTGACATTCCAGACTGATGGTACGGTAGAGAAAAGTTCGCTTTTTTGACTTTGTTTTTGGCTTAGGTAGTTTAAAACTGAAGGAGTTGGATAATCTAATTGAATATGTGTGGGTAGAATGGACAGGAACGAACTATTCTATATCTAAGATACGATTCCTGCTTGAGTCAGCTCCAGCGGTCACTCAAGACGCTCAGCGAGAGTGCCAAGATAAAATCATAAACCTCTATAGAAACAGCCCTATCCCATACTGTAAATGCATTTAAGTTCGCGGGGATTTAACTTCGCGGTAGCGGGAAAAGGACTTTTCGCGGTGGCTCTAAGTTCGCGGTAACACCATTATAGTGTGCAGTCTAATACCATAATAGAAAAATGTTCGCGGTGGTCACCGCGAAAACCGCAAACATTAATCCACCGCGAACATTTCTGCATTTACAGTATTTCACTCGTCTTTTAAATACATGTACCTAAAAACATCTCCCATATCTATTTATCGACGACTGCAGTTTCCTTTTAATACTTTGTGTAATATGGATTTTTATTTCTGTTTTATTGAATATTTGTTTCAGCTAGTAATTTTGACAAACAGGTTTGGGATTGAGTGCAAAATCAAATGTGCAGAAATTTCTTACTTGAATTTTTATTATCATAACTAAAAGGGTACCATGCTCATTGTAAGGGGTGATAAATAAGCTTTCCTGTGTTCAAATACAACTCAATCTCTACAACTGGATAAAAAAGACAAGATTTATTTCTGGACGTTTCGAGTGACAGCCATCACTCTCCTTAATTCAGTGTCACTAGAATGAACTGGCAGAACAATTCAATACAAGTACAGCTAACTAGAGACATTGGTTGAACATGCACATATGTCAATTCACTAACTCCTAAGTATCGTAAGCAAATGTTACTTAAATGATGTTTTCTTGTGGTGAGTACTTGTATGGAATTGTCCTGCCAGGTCATTCTTGTGACCCTGAAGAACAGTGATGGATGACACTCAAAACGCCCGAAAGTAAATCTCTATTTTTTGTCTTTCGCCGCGCTTCCGCGGCGAAAGGCAATCAGACCGATATTAGATTTCTGTCCGTCTGTCCGTCCGTCCGTCCGTCCGGGTCGACCATGCCATACCGTGCTAGCGAGATATTCTACCCTGTAGATTCGACGGTATGTAACGTTATGACATACGTATCGGCCTACCATGAATGTGCTGCTTGGTTTGCGGTCCATGCCATATCGTGCTAGCGAGATATTCTACCCTGCAGATTCGACGGTATGTAACGTTATGACATACGTATCGGCCTACCATGAATGTGCTGCTTGGTTTCTGTATGGCTTATAAGCAGGAATTTGCAGAGACGGATGTGAACGGTGAGGATTTCTTCGTAAGATTGTATACAATTTATAAACTAACATGTTCGCTGTTTGGTTATAATAAAACAGACATTGTAGAGAACAGTTTGACATGTCATTTACTTTGTTTTATGGAAAATCACCGCTACAAAATCTAGAATTGTGTAAGATGCGTGCGCCGCATCTGACATGGTGTGGGAGGGGGGCGTATTCGGAAATTTCTTACTCTAAGAAATTTCAGGCTATTTTCGTGTAACAAACTTCTTTCAGCAAAATAGTAGCCCTCGGATGCGTTGAAAATAGAATTACCCACATTTAATTTATAATTTCGAAAGGGAAGATTCTGACCGAGCTCGACGGAGTGAGTCTGACGCGTGACGTCACGACTCCGTCAAGTAAAAGCATAATTGCGTTACTAAAAGAAACGAAACGTTCCATTAAACATACCACGGACCTGTTTTAGTTTAAAATATCTACCTTTCACATGATCTTGCCATTAAAAAAAATATTTCCATTACTGTATATGCCATGTTAATATTTTATGTTCAGTTGTTTATGGTGACAATACTTTGTTTGTTCTTGCAGAAATTCAGGACACATCTACTGATAAATTTGATTACTACAGTGCACTTTCATAAAACCCTGTTGTACTGTAACAGAGCCGTTCTTAACAGCGAAACAATCCGAATAAAGTTAACATCATTCATGCAGTTGTGTTATTATACAGTTCAAGTAAAATATACTCTGTGAGAACCACTACCTTACTAAACAGTTATATAACCTAGCACTTGACCAAACTGTGCCAGAGCTGCCAACGTTGCAGACTTGGCACCCACGCTTGACCAAACTATGCCAAACAATTTTACCTACACAATATAAGTAAGCGAAAGACTAGCTTTTTTTAGAAGCTCTTGTTTATCCAGATGTAGAGATTGAATTGTATTTGAATATCGTTTACCTGGATGTCTAACCTTCGTCCACGAATCGTCATCCGGGATGGACGTAAAACGGGGGTCCCGTGCTCGAGGAGGTGCCTCGACCACGGCCTCA
Organism: Branchiostoma floridae; assembly: GCF_000003815.2. NCBI lineage: Eukaryota > Metazoa > Chordata > Leptocardii > Amphioxiformes > Branchiostomatidae > Branchiostoma > Branchiostoma floridae. The sequence continues at coordinate 239,744 of NC_049996.1, forward strand.
TTACTCAACACAATGTGTACCTGTACCTGTACCTAAACACACTAAATCACTATTGAACACCACTTTTTGTGACTAACGATAAGTAAATTTCCAAATCAAACATAGCAATTCTAATCATCTTGAGTTGAAAATTAAGAAAACTTTGTTTTGAGGTTCAAATATGTAAATCCTAATAGAATGATGTCGATTTCTCACTAAATGAGACAGTTGGCAACATTTTTAACGTACAGATAATTGATCAAACTTGTTTAGGTACAGGTAAAGGGACCGGACCTGTACCTAATCCTGTGTACCTGTACCTGTACCTAAAATTTCTTTAGGTACACGGCTCAAATATGAGCCAGTAAAGATATGCCTAACTGAATAGTTTCGTCAGATTGGTAAATTCTGTATTGTATCTGTATCTATATAGCCGGTATAACCGCCCTTTAGCGTAACACACCAGCTTCTGTATCTGTATCTACATAGCCGGTACGTATAACCGCCCTTTGGCGTAACACACCAGCTTCTGTATCTGTATCTACATAGCCGGTATAACCACCCTTCGTCGTAACACACCAGCTTCTGTATCTGTATCTATGTAGCCGGTATAACCGCCCTTCGGCGTAACACATCAGCTTCGCAAGTACGCGGCGCGGCAGCAGCTGGTTATATTACACTGAACGAGCCGTCACACCTAACTTTTGCACATCTATCTGCAAGCGTTCTTTAAAATTATCCAGAGAAGATGCTCCTACTGTGCTTGGTGATAACAATTTCCACTCTACGTTAGTGCTGGGAAAGTACGAATTTTTTTAACACAATCCTAGGTTGGTAACTCTGGTACTTGAAGACTTGCCTGTTTCTTGTTCCTTTCTGAGCTTGTAGTTTTATAGGACATTTTAAATGCTTATGCCTTGCCGACATTGTGAAAGGATGGCCAAACAAGGACATCCAATGTAATTGGATATGATAACCCCCTGCCTGCTCGCTCGGTGGTATCGCCCGTCATTCAGTAGCGAGCGTCACCGAGCAAGCACGCCCTACTCGCCCTAGGTATACCAGCGAAGTTGTGTTTTTTCCCCACCCGGCCCAGCCCTGGGTTGAGGATTATATGTTAAATCACCCACTTTTGAAAAAAGAGACATTAAAAAATTGAACCGCCAGCACTCTGGGCTCCTAGCTTTTAATATTGTGTTTATTGCTAGCATGCTGAATCATGAATAGACAATTTCGATGCCCTAGTCTCTACCAGACAGTAGTAACTATGCTGGCTGAAGGAAGCATAATTTGCTAGGGGGGTTTAGCCAGTAGAGGGTTTCTTTTTTCCAGTAACGAAGGGGGAATGTTAGCCTCTCCTGGTCAATAACCCCCTTTTTGCTACGGGCCGTGCCCCCAAAGGAAAGCCTGGTGGAGGCTATCGATGACTGTCGCGTTTGGGACCGCATTCTTCACACTGCAGCAGCGACGCCCAGCGGTAATGCGAAGAAGAACAAGTTAGCATTGCCCTAAGGTGGGAGACAGATGTTCACCAAAACGGCGGGCTGGTATAAACACTTGGTTCTGCACAAAGAAATTTGTTATTCAAGTAAAGACCAAGCTTAAATATGTTTCATTTGCCTCTTCCCAATCCTGAGTCCTCTTGCCGCACTCTCCATGACTCTAGATCGCGTCCGCCGCCAACGCCAATATTAGGTTCTCAGTCATGTTCAGGGGCACACGATCTAGATATAGACTATTTTATTCTTCATCTCTCGTCGCACATGGCACACAACTCCTGGACTCCCTGCAGGAGTGCTTCTCGCCTCTCTGGATCTCCCATCCAGACTCACTGACCTACTTACACCTGCTCTCTGACCTCCTCTGGGTCCTACCATTCCACATACTAGTGGGGGGGGGGGTCCACTCAAAGCACAACAAACACACCCAGACAAACTGTCAATGTGACAGCTTTCAAATGTGTAAAGTACTTATCCTCATTGGTAGAACATACATTGAAAAAAGATGGCCTGACCTCTGACCCCTCAATGACGACATGGTACGGACTTTACTATTTTTAGCTTCGCCAAGAAGATTATGTTTTTGCTGACTTGGGTCTGTATGTAGGTCAACAGGATATAACTCGTGAAATTGTGGATGGAACTTTTTGATTTTTTGCAGGTGTGTAGCGGTTGTTGAAAGGCATGCCTAGTTCGAAAATGGGTTACCTGGCGTTTTCCTACGGTACAGCAGCGAGCTTGGTATTTTTTTTGTGTTTTTTCGGGAAGCATAAGTCAAAATGCAGCTGGGCGATTTCCACGATATTTGGCAGGTGTTTAGCGGTTGTGGAAAGGATTGTTTTTTTTTTTTTTTTTTTTTATTTTTTATTTTTTGTCAATATGACTTTATTCGGGTCCATCAGCAGTACATTGTGATTGTTACAAATCTAACGTCCGTACATGAAGTAGTGGCTGGATACATACATGTATAGCTTATTGTCTAGCCCAGAACCAAGGTGGTTCATACAGTATAGAACTTACACACAAGCTACGTAAATTGCTTAACAAAGCAAGTAGCAAATAAACATTTTGTTGTACACAGTTTCTCTACTCAATGATTTTACAAGTTTGCACATCTTGAGTGAGAGCAGTAAATAAATACAATACATTGTGGTTTCTAAGTAACTCCTTGTTGTCTTTATATCTGATCCACGATACAAATATGGCGTATTTTGCAAGAGTAACATAAAAGTTACCTCCAAAAAGTACAGAAGCTGTAGTATTGATGGCTATGTTAATGCCAGATTGGGAAAGCAAGTGTTTAACTTCGTCCCAATAGCCTCTTAACCTTACACACTCAAAGAACATATGTGAATAATTTTCGTCTTGGTTACAGATCGCACATTTAGGGCTGTAGATAGTCCCAGAGGTGTCTACTATTTTCCATTTATGAAGTAAGAATCTGCAAGGGAGGATTTTGTGCAATAATTTAAAATTAAACTCTCTCAACTTATTCTCTTTTAACTTCAGGGTCTGAGATCTCCATATATTCGTCCAATTTAAGTTAGGAAATATGCTATCCCAATAAGCTTGAGAAGAAGGTTTTGTTAGGGTTTTGGCGAGACAAAGAGAATACAAATATTTACTACTGAGTTTTACTACTGGTATTTTACAAAAATTAATCCAAATCATGTAATCCTCCTTGCAAACTTTTATCTTAAAATTTTTATTTGACCAAATTCTATCATCATTAATTTTTGCAAGATCCCTCCTCCCCCCTCCAAGTTCCTGCCAGGCCAAGACTACCTCCCTATAAAAGGGTGGTAGTTGTGTCAGGGGTGGGGCATTTCTTTTAACATTAAAGTTACATCTAAAAATATTACAGTATTTTCCGAGTTTTTCAATAAAGTGTAAGGGTATTACTTGCCATCGTCTTATATTATCTTGATTTGTCTGACAGTGTAGCAATCTCTTTACCCATGACGCTTGTAAGCTTTTACACTTAGAATATATGTCTATCATTTTGATTCCCCCGTCGGTATAACTGGAATATAGTGCTGTACGCTTTATTTTGTCAGGTTTGTTGTCCCAAAGAAATGAGAAGGTTAATTTCTGAGTTTTCTTAAGTACCCATTCTGGGGTTGGAATCATAAACATGTTGTAGATAATTTGAGACAGGGCTAAAGTTTTTATAACATAACATTTTCCATATAAAGTTAATTTGCGTTTCTGCCACCTTCGAAACATATTTTCAATTTTGTTTATCCGTTTGTCCCAATTTAAGGTTTCGCATAGTTCTTCTGAAAGGCTGAAGTATAGTCCCAGAGACTTGATAGGTGTCCCCGGCCATGTGATACCAAAGGGTTTGTCTCTGCGGTGTTGGAAGGACCCTATCCATAGTGCTTCGCACTTTTTAAGGTTCAATCTGGGTCCTGCGACATTACTAAACTTATCTACAATGTTAAGGGCAGTTTGTATTGAAAGGTCATCCGACAGTGTAAGTGTAGTATCGTCAGCAACTTGACTGATCTTTACTTCATACTCAAGATCGTGAACCATGACCTTGATTCCTTTAATTAAATCGGTATGTCGAATTTTAAGTGCCAGTATTTCTACAACTAAATTAAATAAAAGAGCAGAGAGTGGACAGCCCTGCCGGATGCCACGCTGCAGTTTGAAAAAGGCTGTCTTCCAGCCGAAGTTAGTCAAACAACATTCAATATCTGTATACATCATTTTCACCAAGGAAATAAAATTTGGTCCAAAGCCAAATTTCTGAAGGGTTTTGAGCATGAAGTTCCAGTTCACCATATCAAAAGCCTTTTGAAAGTCGAGGCAAATAATGGCTCCAGGAATGTTATAATGGTTGCAGTAATATATAACATCATGTATAACACGGACATTCTGACCGATAAATCTGTTTTTCAAATACGCTGTTTGGTCGTGTGAAATAAGGTTGGGTAGAGCTGCTTGGAGTCTTTTCGCCAGAGCAGCTGCCAACAACTTATAATCAGTATTAAGGAGACTAATGGGTCTCCAGTTAGCGAGATCTTTTCTGTCTCCCTTCTTAAAGATAAGTTTAAGGACTGCTCTTTTTTGAGACGGAGACATACATCCCTTTTCCATGGATTCTTTGAGAGCATCAAAAACAAAGTCTCCAATACTGTTCCAGAAAGTAAGATAGAATTCGGCGGGAAGTCCGTCCGTTCCTGGGGATCTATTTGTTTTCATAGCTTGCAAGGCCTCAAAATATTCCTCCTTTTCTAGAGGTTTCTCAAGAATCAATTTTTTATGTTCGGAAAGGCTGGATTCTAGCTCAACAGTCTCTAGGAACATATCAATTTCCCTGTCAGAGACTGAACAGTCGCTGGTATATAGACGTTCGTAGAATGATTTTTCTAACTGTAAGATTTTCCCCTGGTCTGTTACATCAGTGTCTCCTTCACTCAGTTTTGTAATATTATTGTTTGCAGCTTGCCATTTTTCAAGGTTGAGAAAATAAGAGAGAGATTTTTCTCCCTTCTCAGTCCATTCTGCCCGTGCTCTAATTTGTGCACCTCTGGCTTTTGACTGGTAGATTTTCTCAATCTCAGTTTTTACAGTGGTATATTCGTTTAGAGTTGTCTCATCCAGGTTTACGTCTATTTTCTGATCTAATTCCAATAATCTTTTTTCTAAGTAGATAAGATTTCCTTTCATTTGAATGGCTTTCTGTTTACAGAAGCCAATTGAGAATTCCTTGATTCGTTTTTTGATAAGTTCCCATAGGAGCTGTTTAGAAATAGTCGTGTTCTTGTATTCCAAATTAACATCTAATATAGAATTTTTGACGCCATCCATGTAATCCTGATCGGAAAGATATGCGGTATTTAAGCGCCATAGTCCTGGTCCGCGCTTTTCTTTGTTTAATCGTATTTTTAGAAAGATAGCTTTATGATCGGATTTGATGGATGGTTTGATAGTGCACTGTAAAACGTGGTCAACCAAAGATTTTTGAATAAGCCAAAAGTCTATTCTGGTGGACACTGGATAGGGATTCTTCCTTGTCCAGGTGAATTGTTTGCTCTGGGGATGGTTTTTCCGCCAGATGTCAACAAGTAAAAGATTTTGTTTTAAATTATTCAAGGAATTCCCACCTGTGGGTGTCTTCGTTGCATGTTTTGATTGTCTGTCTAGCCCATTATCATTTAAATCATTGAAGTCTCCACCTGCGATGAGGTTAGTGACCTGATTGTCAGTAACCCAATCACAGAGATCGCTGAAGAATTTCCCTCTTTCAGTGCGATCATTTGGAGCATACACATTAAGAATACAGTGATCTTTCAGTACAACAATCAATTTTCTTCCATCGTTACCCTTTAACACATCAACAACATCAACATCAAGTCCTTTCCTGATAAGTATTGAGACTCCTCGACTGTGAGTGCTACCAAAGTCATGAAATTGTACTCCGTTCCAGTCTAATTCAAGATCACATTCAATGTCAGCTGTAAAATATGTCTCCTGAAGGAGGAAAATGTCTGCTTTTTGTTGACTTAGCCAGAGGTAAACGGTAGCTCGTTTGCGTTTATCACGCAAGCCACGAGCGTTTAGGGAAAGAAAACTAATAGCTGAAGCCATGGTGGTGAGTGTAACTTACAGTAGCAACAGTCTCAGAAGGAGACTAACAGTTCATGTTCCGTCTCCAGAGTTCTCACCGAACAGGTCGTTGGTAGCGCTGCGACTTGTCTCTATCAGGTCGTCGATGCGTTGTCTTAAGGCTCGATCATCAGTGCTTTTGCTGCTAGCCGCAGTCGACGACGGGGGGTTCTTCTTTGTAGCACTTCTCGTTGCCACAGTTGATTCGGTGGGCCGGTGTGTTGTCTGAGTTCTTTTCCTTTTTCTTCGTGGTTTCGATGCAGTGAAGTCGGTGATTTGGCTTTGTTTTCCTTTTTTCTGCTGGTTTTTCTCAAGCGTGTTACAGTGTTCATCTTGTTCAGGTGAGCTAGGGGTGAGCTGAACATATGCTGTGCTGACTTGACTCTGCTTTTCTTTGCTGGATCCCTCTTCCCTTACGGTGGTCTCACCACTGAGGTGTGGGGCAGGGGTGGGAGCGTCACGAACGCTGTCCTCAAGGACTGGTCGCGGTCGATGTGAGGCCTGCGGAGGAGGGGGTTTGGGTTGGTCTCGGTAGAACACTCTAGCCTTCCATCGCCCTCCAAGCTCCACAAATCTTGGGATATGTTCAGAGGGGTTAGTTGGAGTTGCCATAAAGGCGAAACGGTCTCCGGTTTCACAGTTGGTAAGTTTACCATCAACTCGAAGCATTTCGCGCTTCAGGGGTCCAAGGAGCTTAACACCGTAGCTTTTCAGGCCAGACGCTATGACTCCATCGTCAACGGAGAGGGGTACATCTCGGACTGTGATTCTAACACCATTTCGCTGCTGAAAAGGGTGATTGTCACTGATTTCAACATACTTGTCGCGAAGGCTAATCCCAGACGCGATGAGGGAAGCACGTTCCTCTGGATCACGTAAGTAGAGACGCCATAATCCGCGAACCTGTTGAATCCCGGCTATATTTGACGCTTGAACACAGCGCGCTACGGCTTTGTAGACCTCGACATTCGTGAAGAAAGTCTCAGTAGGACTAACGGCATGGACATCCTTCTCCAGAAAGAAGACTGGTTTGCAGGAGGATGCTGGAGTTCCGTTAGGGGCCGTCGCGACGGTGTCTATCGCCTTGCCATTAATGACTGCTGACACGTAACTCATGGCTATCGGTGGGAGGGGGGTGGTGATCGTCGTTGTACTGATCAGAAACGAAGTTCGACAAAGGAATCGTAGGGAAAGTTGAACTCACCACCTTATCCCAGGACCTTTGTAGATGTGTTACGGAGCGGATGAGTTGAGAAAATGCGAAGAAAATGTTGAGAATAGGCAATAGAACTCTGGAAAGTGCAGAGCTCTAGAAAAGGCAGCTAGCCACCTCGCAAGGCATCATGGGAAAAAAAAAAGTTGTCTTGGAAGCATGAAATTCTGATTGACCAGGGATGTTACTAGGTCATCCGTGTACTATTCTGCCAGGATGGAGTCTGGTAGAGACTACTGGCTGAAAAATGCCTATAAATGGTCATGGTTCATGTTAGCAAAATACAAAGCCTGACCGTGTCCAACACGTATCTATAAAATTAAGCAATTAAATAGCTTGCTGAATTGATGTCAATACGACGGCACACAGCAAAGGATTCATAGCAGTTGAAATATAACATATCTATATACAAGTGTTGCTTATATCTATATACAGATCAACAATAAAAGCAACACTATATCATGGGAACGGTAAAAATGTAGTAGAGGGAACTTGACGAATATCACTTGATATAAAGATGTAGAGCTAATATCTACGAGACACTTCAGTGCATTTTCTTATGATGGACTGCAAGGAAACTTGGTGTTCCATGTGCCAGTAGCACTACATGGGTCTAAACAAACGAATAAGTACTATGTAAAGTCAGTAATATAACATAATTGAACAATGACGGCTTGTAACACATAGTACTTACATCTGTGAACTAGGTTAAAACAACAAGTGACCAAGTGCTGGGACAAGACAAACCCAACATGTTGAAGAACAGCACTTAGGTCAAAAGGGTCACCGTCAATTATCCACGCATTCCTCAACTCTTAACAGAGATGTCATGTTGTAAGGGAAAGGTCGGCTAGAAAGAACTGACATCATTGCGAGAAATACAAATCGCCAAAGGTGACAGGCGGCTGTCATCGGACAGTCGCAGAAATCATAACCTTGGACTCTGTAAAATACCACTGACTTAACTCGCGACTGCAAAACTTTACTTTCTATTTTCATGAGATTGAAACAAACGTTCACCAAGGCGGGGGTCGTAGCAATCCTTACATATGGCCCTTAGATGACCCTTGGTGAGTTAAAAAGTTCCGTAAATTGGAAGGAACAACTGTTACAGTGGCCGGGGTTTGGTGAGTGACGAATGCAATTATCGGCGTGACTTCCTGTGGTTTCCAGGTTTCCAAGACCTACCCACATACCAAATATCACTTCAATCCATTCAGCCGGTCTTCAATTTGCTGGTTTCTACATACATACATACATACATACATACATACATACATACATACATACATACAAACGCTACCCAAAACATAACCAGCTCTCCGAAAGTAATTATGACAACACAAAATAGAACAGTAACCTCATACCTGTACAAATTGTTCTGATTATGCAAAGACATTCATTCACATCGCCAAAACATTTGCTGCATTATGTACACCGACAGAATAGACTAATCTACTCACAATGTTCATAATCCAACCAACCACTACATGATGTGACTAGATAACATATGGACTTATACACATTAATCATTCAAAAAGAACTATCTTCCATAGAAATTGTTTATTTGGCGAAGATATGTGTTCGAGGAACTCTAGTTTCTGTTGTATTCATATGTTTGCACTAATGTTATAGTTAGAAATTGGACGCATGACGTATGGAAGACTTGATACACAGGGATTGCATATGTCAATCATCGTTTTGTATTTTCATAAACATGTAGCTTTAATCATGTAGATAGAGTGTACGGGGACTATAGTTAGACATTTGACACATAAAGTATTACTAGTATACGAGTATCGTTGATACCCAGGGTTTACATATATCCACCCATTATTTTATGACTTCATGTGGTGTTAAAGAATTTGCAAACAGACATGCACACATGCTAATGAGGAGACAATTATATCGACTGTACGGAATAGTGATTGAAACCCGGCGCGACACAAAAGGGCAGATATTATTCAAAACTCAACGATGAGAGCGATTTGCAATAATATTTTCTTTAATGCTGTGGTTGCATGGCTACGATCGTTAAGCCTTAAGGGCACAATCAATTATGAGAAAGTATTGACTGATATGTGCAATTTTGCTCAACACAACGTGACGATACCACCTGTGCCACCTATAATACATAGACTACTTCTAGTATTTTCATTGCAACATGTAGATACAAGACGTACGCGTATACACCGAACCTTAAACATTTTCCATGATCCAGCGAAGAGATCCAATCCTCATTTAGCAATAGGCAAGTGTTGATTCACTACGTATAGATTCTAATGTCTTGATCTAAGGCCTGACGTGTAGCCTTGACAACAGATGTACTCGAATGTAATAATGGCTAAGTTGCAAAACCACAAAACCACAGAATACCATCTATGATTGATAGCGTTATTCAAGAAGCCACATTGCAAGGGTTTATCATTATTAAAAAATAAATGCAAAACGTTCCATACTATCTCTATCTGAATGGACTGAAAATGAGTCGCAAGAATTGGAATGATGTATGTTTTATATTCCTTGTTCGTACTTAACTGTCACACTGATTAAGTCAATTCACCATTTATCATAATTCCACAATCATACTCTACTCGTAAAGGGACGACAAAATTATACATCACATGTTACAGTTATCTTTTTACACGTTATATTTCATCTTTAGTGGTACATTAATGAGGTACATTTTGCGATAGGAACGTTTTATGGAGATTCTGTACATTCCATGTGGCCTAGATGATTTTTTGTTGCCCAAAGCAAATAAAACAAAAATTGTCGCGATCTAGATTCCCTTCTTTTGCCTCGCCATTCTACTAGTCTCTACCAGACTAATTACTGACTATTAAGTTAAGTTAAAGGGAGAATAATTTGCCAGGTGAATTTTGCTACAAGAGGAGTTGGTCGGCCGCGCAGCCGGAGGGGAAACATGAACCTAAGCGTGGCCAATTTCCCGACTTTTTTTCCGAATTCTACGAACCCCGTACCCCCGTACGAAAGCTACCATACTACAACAACAGACGTAATTCAAATGCTGTAGCGAACACACCGGGCCCAAGAAGGTCGTATAGCTGAGAGGGAGAGGCGACTCTGTTCCGTTACTGAATATTTGGCAGCTGCTTTCTGCACTGAGGTCATGTTAGGGGACTCGCTTTTGGCATTGATTGATCTGCGACTGTAGGACAAATTCTATGTCATCACGAGAGTCAAGGTGGTATCTCACTGCACTTGGGGCACCGGTGCGGCACTGCGGGGTTCGCTCAATGCGACACTGTTGTGTTATTTTCTCCATTTTTTTTATAATCTAGATATTGCGTAATACCTAAATGTATGACTTAGAAGAAAACTGAATACAAAAAAAAAAACGTAAGAAAATTCGTTCTGTAGAGTCCATTCCAAGACACCATGAGGGTTTTTAGGCGATATTTATAATTAGTCTGAATTGTTTTGAATAAAAGAATATCTGAGCCACAATAATTAAATTATTTTCAAAAAATTGAGTAAGAAAATACTCATTTATTGAATTTCTTTGAATATTTTAGAAACATTTTGAAAGTAATTGTACAAAAATATCTTTATTTAGAATAATTGTGAAACCTCTGTGATTATTTCACATTTACAAATATTTACAAAAAATGGTAAACCTGGCCAAATGGTAAAATTAGTTTATTGCCCCCATAAAAGTAAGCCCTATTGTTGCATCTGTATATTTTTAGATTTCACTGCTGGGCACTGGTGGATCCTTTGTGGTGGGCCATTGTTGCATGGCACCCAACCATACTTTGCAAGGATGTGTGAATTGCTATCTTCCCAGCCCACCGAACCATTACAAAAAATGGTAGAAAATGGTAAATAATGGTAGAATGCTGTTATCATTGTTTAGAAACCATTAGAAGTATCCAATTCCACACCATGAATATTTGCAAAGTTTTACAGGACCAGGGAAATATTTATAAAGTTGAAACAGTGTTAAAAATATTTCTGAAGTATCAAATGTCCTAGACATATAATTACAAAACTTTAAAATCAATTCTAAACAATGGCAACAAACATCCGCATGGTGTCTTGGAATGGACTCTATCCCTGAAATTCGTTGAGTAATCTTTCGAACCCCGCGTGCCGCACCGGTGCCCCAAGTGTAGTGAGATACCATCTTATGCAAGCAAACATGTATGGGGCTCAAAGTGTGAGATTATTTTGCATACATAGCAAGCTTTTTGGGTGGAATTGTATGTCATTTTTAAATCTTACCTGGTTGTTAACAGCCATGTCTGGTCTGTGTTGATATTACTCGGTACCTACTCCAGATAATAATCTTAATACTTCGGCTGAGCATTACAGCAATATATACAATACATTCTAAAGCAATTCAAAATGTTTCAATACGTAGCAAGCTTCTTGGGTGTTTGGGGGCTTATTATGTGATGCATTCTGATTGTATGTCAGTTATGTTATTTTTACACTCCCCAGCCATAGCCAGGTATAATCATAACTGGTATGCAATCTGAAAACAGCACGTACAGGTGTATGAAGCCAATTCTATGGACCCTACGATTCTTTATGTAAACACACCAACGACACATACATACATGTAACGTTAGTTCACCTTTATCTGTGGGGTATCCTATGTCCGTTTTACAAAAACAGGGCTTTTTAATATTTGTATCATGTCAACGGACTGTGGCTTGAAAAAACTGAAATATTCTAAAAGTATTTGAAACCACATTCTGTCGACTTGAAATGCACTGATTTTTTATACATATGCAACGGATATAAGATATTAACAAGTTTTATTGCAAATTCTTGCCCGTGGGCTAATTGCAGGTAACATATAAAATATTCAAACAGTGTAAAATACAATATTACAAGTGTCTAATCTAGTCTAAAACTAGTAAAAGTTAACTCTAGATCCTGGATTATTGGGTTCGACTTCTTTTTTGAAGAAAGTGGAAGACAAAAGATCCCACCTTTTCTATTATGTGTGGGTTTTGTGATGTTAAAAGGAGAACTGTTTTCTTTTTGTCATTGAATGTGAGGAAGTTTGGGTGGAATTTGGTGGCCTCATTGAACAGCTCTTTTCTTTCTAGATTATAGAAAGAGCAGTTTGACATAAAATATAGAATACCCCGCGGGTAAAGGTGAACTACCGTTTCACATGAATATGGTGAAAGCAACACAAACGTCTTTTCTCATTATCGTAAACAGTAATTGGCTCCGCTTGTTAGAAAGCTAACCGTGCGTTCAAATATTCATATACCTGTCGCTGTGAGAAACATAAAACACTGAGTCCCGCCTGAAACCGCAGCTGGCGACGCATAAAACGTGCCGTGCCTTGTAACATCTTTTTCGCGAACTCGTCATATTTGACACCTTATTATTGAAAGACTGCAACATAGCATTACATCTCCCAATGGCAGTAAATCGTAAATGAAGCATAGATGGATATTTCACAAGATCTAGAAGAAATATGGTTCAATGTCATATGGATTTTGCGTCCTGTTTATGCAGTTGTCGATTTGTTGAATGTACATGATTGTAAAGAGCTGCATTGTCTGATATTATTATCATATGAAATAGACTTTATTCTTGGTCTTTGAAAAAAATCAGCAAGACAATGGTATTATTGTCATATTTTGTAGTATTTAGAAATACTCCTCCAATGCCGTCCAATAGAATAAATGTATATTCAGTTAGACAGATATGGAAAAAGCACTAGCTTAGCTCTTTAAGTCGTAATTCAGTCTGAGGAAAATAAACTGGCGATTTTTTTATATCTCGACACACACCATTAAAAGAAAGCCCATGTCAGCAGTAAAACCAACCTAATCGAGAGCATGTGAGCACTATTGGCCAAACGATCTTGCCTGTGCCACTGAAGACGATCAATTGACCGTTTACGAATAACCCAATGACGTCACAGATGGGCTCTCGTTCATTCAGAGGCGCCACAAAATATCATATCGCGGCAACAACCGCCTATTAGGATCATGCGGGTGATACCCTGACCATAACGCCCCCATTTCACCGTCCGAATGGCTATACAAACAAATTGCCTTCGCTTGGAGCATTCAGCTGGGACGGCAGGCAGACAAAGACTGGTGCTGAATCAGCCAATCACGTGCGACCTCATCCTGAGAGAAATCCAGCGGGGAAAAATCGTTTGGTAGGAGTTATAGCAGCCAGCCTTTGATAAGGTCGGAACGGGCCCGTATTTTGCAGTTCAGACATGTATGTACCAAACGTCACCTACAATCTTTCATTCCCTCGCGACAAAAAGCAGTGTGGCTGTACATCAATTTACATCACCTCTTTACCACCTCAAGCCATGTCGATATGTAAATGAGGTAACATCATATACTGGTGGTACAAAAGGCGCTGGAAGCAGAGGTAACCTCTATCAACCTCTGTGATTTTCTGTGGGCGGCTTAGCGAGGAGGCGGTGACTGAGGCATGCTTCTCCGAGGCATGGAGGCAAAGCGTTCGGTGCGCTTCGGCAAGACAATTATTCTGCTGTACATTTTATCTGCGGCCTCTAAAACAGAAGCCCTGAAGACGAACCTGACGATCATGGGGTTCTTCCCGAACTCGGAAGCTGCTTTTGGCGGGGAGGCAGGGAGCGGTTTACCGGCGGCGGTGGAGCTTGCTCTGCAGGACATCAACGAAAACAACAACGTTCTGGCCGACTACAACTTGGTGATGCTTTGGAACGGAACAAAGGTAGGTTTGAACAACACATCAATCATAATTCTACATCATAGCTTCAAACAATGGTTGATACAAACATTCAAGTTCATAGCTTCGTGGAAAGAGTAAATATTCCAACATTTTAAAATGCAAGTATTACGATACAGGTTTTCTTTAAAATGTTGCAATTCTAAACAATGATTACTATCAACTCATTCAATGATCTTGAATGATTTTTGCTTAACATAAATGCATCTACGCAGCTGTAAATAAGACCTATGAAGCATAAGGAGATGGTGTCACATTAATTAGTTCTAGTATGATTTCATGTTATTCATAGTCCTTACATCGCTGAAAAATCAAATCTATTGCCAGCGACAAGTCATACACTGTACTCTATTAGGTCCAAGGCATCACACAAATCTCCCTCACAACCATCTGATGGTATTTGACCTCATCCAAATACCATGAGACGCCCCGAACGCCATCTCAGCACTTTGTAGAAAATTACACAGACAATGGGACGCCACAGGGCCGACGGTTAGACCTGTTGCACGGAATGGTCGTCGGGAAAATCCTAATTAATGTCAGACATCTTGCTCTTGAGCAAGCGGTCTGATAGGGCGTAGGAGATATGCGACACATGCATCTAGCAAGTCACTTAATTCCAAAGAGTACTGAAGACATGGTACTTGTGCCATCTAAGGTCACAATGTGTGTGCTTCTGAAAGGGTTGTAATAGTATACAAGGGTCATTGGAATGGTCGTCGGGAAAATCCTAATTAATGTCAGACATCTTGGTCTTGAGCAAGCGGTCTGATAGGGCGTAGGAGATATACGACACATGCATCTAGCAAGTCACTTAATTCCAAAGATTAGTGAAGATATGTTGCTTGTGTTATCAAAGGCCACTAGGTGTGTGCTTCCTCTGAAAGGGTTGCAATAGTACGCCAAATGTGACAAGTTACTCAAGCAAGTGGATATGATTTTGGAAACGGTCAGGAATTTTAAACAGCATCCTCTACCTTTCGCCATTGGCTATTAAAAAGATTTGTTGATCAGAAGGTTTATAACAAAGAATTATGAATTGAAATACATATGTTTATGAGGTGAAAGCAAATTTTAGATAGTCCAAAGGGAAAGAGAAATGAGACGAAACCGAGGTTGGTGGAGCTAATGTTATAGTATCCCGAGTGTATAATGATATATGACAAGTGTATTACTGACCATAGGATAGTAATAGAATAGGATAGGAATGAACTTCAAATAGATCAACTCTTTCATGTATGCTAGCCTGCTATCAAAGATTAGGTTTGAGTGCAGACCAGTGATGGACTGAGGTAGTACACTTATCAAGAAAACATAAGAGTTACTCTGACCGAAGGCTAAAAATGATATTGAACCGCGGGCTCCAGAGAAATGAACTTTTGTTTTTTGGCTTGCTTACAAAGACTGCAGGCATGCGGTACAGCATTTTTAAACAGATTCGTCCACTTACGAAGAACACATAAGAGTGAATTTAGCCGAAGGCTTAAAAGAATTGAAACGGTTCCAGAGAAATGTCGGACACTCTTGTTTTGGCTTGCTTTCAAAGATAACGCATAAGTGCTCAGCACTATACGACAGATACAGTTCGGCTGTCAAGGCAAACTGAGAGTGACTCTGGCAGTTGCTTCAGGCTACACAGAATAGAAATGGATTTTCAAACATATGAAACCAGAATCTTGACTTGCTATCGAAGATTGGGTATGGTGGTTCAGTAATATTGTACAGATGCGGTCAATCTACCACAGATATGCAAGAGTCACTGCTTTGGCTGTAGGCTAAAGGCTAAAGAAAATTGAAACGGGTTCCAAAGGAATGGAACCAGGAGAGTGGCTTGCTATCACAGATTGGTTATGAGTACTCACGATAGAGTCAGCGTATCATACACATACAAGAGCCGCTGCTCTGGCCGTAGGCTAAACAAAATTGAAATGGGTTCCAAAGGAATGGAACCATGAGTTTGGCTTGCTCTCAGGTACGATGGTTTGATAATATTGTAAAGATACAGTCAGTGAAGCACACACATACAAGAGTCACTGCTTTGGCCGTAGGCTAAACAATATTGAAATAGGTTCCAAACGAATGAAACTAGGGGTTTGGATTGCTATCAAATATTGGGCATGAGTATCCAGTAATGTTGGGCAATGGTTCACTTATCAAGTCAATAGAGAAGTGACTTGGGTTTTAGGCGAACCAAAACTGAAATGGTTTCCATAAAAATGAAACTACATGAGTTTGTTAAAAAAGATTGGGTATGATGGTATAGCAGTAATGTTGGACAGATGCAGTTAGCGCGTCACAGATAAACATGACTCACTGCTTTAGCCATAGGCTAAAGAAAATTGAAATGGGTTCCAAAGTAATGGAAGCGGGAGGTTGGTTGTCTATTATTAAATATTGGTTATGAGTAACTCAGCAATGTTGGATGGCAGTGATTCACTTATCAGGGCAATATCAAACTGACTCTAGTTGTAGGCGAACCAAAATTGAAGTGGTTTCCATAAAAATGCAACGAGGAGTTTGGTTCGTTATAGAAGATTAGGTATGAGTGTTCAAGTGATAATGTTGGACAGATGCACACATATACAGGAGTCAATGCTTTAGCCATAGGCTAAAGGAATTTGAAATGGGTTCCAAAGGAAATTGGACCCATGAGTTTGGCTTGCTATCAAAGATTGAGTATGATACTTACTTCTACTCACGACAGCAATGTTAGACAGCAGCGGTTCACTGACCAAGGCAATATTAGAGTGATTCTAGTTGTAGATGAACCAAAATTGAAATGGATTCCATAGAAATGAAACTATGAGTTTGGTTTGTCATCGAAGATTGGGTATGAGTGTACAGTAATGTTGGATACAAGCAGCCCACTTATCAAGGCAGTATATGAGTGACTCTATCTGGTAGTAGCCAAACCATACAGCAAAGCAAATTGCAATGGGTTAGGGATAACTGAAATCAGGAGTAAAGCTTGCTATCAAAGGTTGGGCAGTTGGAGAAGTAGTCCACTTGTTATGTGGACGAGTGTGTGGACGTACTCCTACGCGTGTTCATGTACCCTTACAAGTATCCATTGACCTTTCAATATCTCGGGTAGCGATTAGTGGTCAGTGGAGCCTCCACACGTGTCAGGTGTCCTGAGTATGGTTGTAACTATGTCAGTGGAGCCTCCACACGTGTGGGGTGTCCTGCGTGTTGGTTGTACCTAGGTCAGTGGAGCCTCCACACGTGTGGGGAGTCCTGGGTTTTGGTTTTACCTAGGTCAGTGGAGCCTCCACGTGTGTGGGGAGTCCTGAGTTTTGGTTGTACCTAGGTCAGTGGAGCCTCCACATGTGTGGGGAGTCATGAGCTTTGGTTGTACCTAGGTCAGTGGAGCCTCCACATGTGTGGGGAGTCATGAGCTTTGGTTGTACCTAGATCAGTGGAGCCTCCACATGTGTGGGGAGTCCTGGGCTTTGGTTGTACCTAGGTCAGTGGAGCCTCCACATGTGTGGGGAGTCCTGAGCTTTGGTTGTACCTAGGTCAGTGGAGCCTCCACATGTGTGAGGAATCCTGGGCTTTGGTTGTACCTAGGTCAGTGGAGCCTCCACAAGTGTGAGGAGTCCTGAGTGTTAGTTGTACCTAGAGGTCAGTGGAGCCTCCACATGTGTGAGGAGTCCCATGTTTTGGTTGTACCTAGATCAGTGGAGCCTCCAGACGTGTGAGAAGTCCTGAGTATTGGTTGTGACTAGGGCACAGAAAGGAAGTTGTCACATTTCGGTTTTCACGTTTTTACGTAGGTGTTATATTTCAGATAGGCAGCCTGCAGTTACAATTTAAGTGGGTACGTAGATAAACTTTAGAAAGCTTACTCCGTTATTTATGCTTGGGGCAGTATTTTGATACGTGATAATTTGCATGATGAAAGCAATAACACCGGAATATGGAATTGCCGGCAGGCATCATCAACCTTCAGTTGACTGATAACCAGTCTTTGCCATTGCCTAATTGGAATCGGCTGGAACTTTTGTAATTTTAAGGTCAGAGACCAAAATGATGTAGTGTCAACAAGTATCAAATGTAAACCATACTCTGCAATCTACACGTAGCCCGAATGTCTAACAAGCCAATACTGTGTCTACGTTTAAAAAGTGAAAATCTTTGGTATGTATGTTTGACTATCTATATATCGTAGAGTATTTGTCTTACACACTAGATTTGTTAGTTTAACAGTCTATCGTAGTCTGTCTTGTAGATTAACTATTTCAAGAATACACTATACAAGACAATAACGAAAAATTATATTCATGAATTAGTTGTACAATTGACACTTTTGTTGTTCACAATATATTACCAATGGGGGCATCAAAGTAACCATGAGGCTCTTATGTGATCTATATGTGAGACATAAGGGCACTCTTACCACAAATGATGCAGTGGAATTCATTGCACGACCGTCATATTTATATGTAACGTTGGATGAGATATTGCTTCTAAATGCAAGGTGACAATGCCTTTTATTCAAAGAGGGTGATGACACGCGATCTGGGTACAAAACATGGTTCCACATGCAACACATATCAAGGTATCGAGTTGAAATATCATAAGTAAGGTTTGGAAAAATTCAAAGCCAAAGTAAGATTCATCTATGAAGGTTAGACATCCAGGTCATAAGAATTATGCCTAAAAGCAGTTACTCAAGTAACTGAATAATTATGATTTTTGAAATGGTCAGACGTTTCAGATAGCATCCAGTATCTTTCGACAGTGGACTTGTACAATGCGACAGTAAGATTATTGAACATTTGCGAGGCTCTATCAAAAAGAAGCTTTATTTTCAGAAAAATAGGGCCTGAATTTTTTGTCAGGTCACAGTAAATGAATAATGTTATGAAAGCCATCCTCTACACACTCCAAACTAATGCACACGAGTGAAAAGGGTGGTCAGAATAACGTTCACGCCTGTATTTTTAAAGTTAGAGACTACAAACAATAGGAATTGAAGCGATGAAATATTGTAGCACAACAAAGAAGTATTTCATTTCCTACATGTTCAACAATGCAATGAGTGACAATGGTGTCGACGTTAAAACCTTTAAGCAGAATAAGGTGAGCATATTTATGACAGAGAACAAGTAATGATACAAAGACGCTGATGTCATTCTATAGGATTTATGTTGTTTTATAGCAACGCACGGTTTTGTAAACAGATTTTTCATTTAGAGTATGTTATGTACCAAAATTATCTATTGCGTTTCAGCCACGGCTACATTAAACACCCCATGCAGTGCATTCCGCAGTAGGTAGTGATGCATTACTTGTAACCTAGCGACGGACGGAATATTATATTATGTGTCAATCAAAACGAAAATCATGGGGACGTATTTCAAAACCTTCAATTTCAAGAAAATATAGAAATAAACATTAAAACAAGACTTGCTGGTAGTCCTCGAGCATATCTAGACTTTTTGTACTAATTTATCCTCAATTTTGTATCAAAGGAATTCTTCTTTTTCGGCTTCTAAATCAATAACATTTTCGTCATCCGAATATGGTAATATACGCAAAATATGCCGTGCTTTATGCTTATAAGCGCAAAAACAATTATGATGAAAATTTTAGATGTTGACCCATGGCCACTTTTCAAACAATATTCGAAGGCCGTTGCTCAGAGAAGATGCACGAGTAATAACAGGTTAGGGCCAAGCATCCTTCCACATTTCACAAGTCACAAGTCAACGATCATCAACAATGCACATTTTAGAACTTTTCATAGCGTCTGTTAAATGTATTCTTTATTCTAATGGCTAATATATATGACAACACATATTAGAACGACAAACTATTGAAAATGTATTTTTTCAAATCTATATAATTAATGTGTCAATCTTGGGATAAAAGTTTATGAAGGTTAGTGACTAAACACACTCGGCTACGCTCTACATGTACATCGTATTCGGCTTTCTCCAGTTTTTTCTCCAACAACCCTCACCTTTTACATTTTCAACCGGCTCTGCTTCCTTCATATGTTACCATAACCAGTCGTTGTTGATTATATCGTAGCGGAGATGCTTTCAGCACATTATACAGCGTCCGCCACATGCAATAAAGCTAAGAGCTCCGTGAAACCTCCCACTGGGATCCCACAGGGCGCCTGTCAACGTACATTAAAGTTGCTACATATTACCAAGGCACGGTAGTGTTATTACCTGTGTGAAAGGGAGTTCTACGTGTGTGTGCAACATTATGTTTGCCAGTTTGTTACCTTCGCTAAGGTTATGTTTTCTGTAGAATCTGTATGTTTGTAGTTAGCACTACAATGCTAACAAACAAACAAACAAACAAACAATAACAAAAATCTGTAAATGGATCGCCATAAAAATTGGAAATACGTGGTTCCGTCAAAGACGTGGTTAGATTTGGGCTACATTATTTGCTCGGCTTTTCATGCTACTGCAGCTAAACTTTCGTTTTTTTATATCTTACTTTATGGTCACGACTGTTGTCTTTTTGTGTTTACGCATGATTTGGCCAGCAAAAAGAGTAAGAATCTATAAATGGATTGTGAAAATATCTGTTAGATGGGTAGATCTTGTAATGAAAATGATCAAGCTTTATTGGAGGACTAGTGTCTCCGGTTGTCGTAGTTTTCTTCCATATTTGCATTAAGCCACAACGCTTTAATCGTAGCATATTTTAGGCAAAACATTGAAAACCAGCATCTATCGGTCTTTATCAATCGAGACCATGCATACTGCGTACCGAGCTTAGAGGTAGATTACGATTCATGATACTGTTAAGTCGTTGGTGCTCTGTACGTCTATGTTCGTCCTGGTAACATTTATTTGACTCCTTGCTTATATGTACAACAGATCAACATTTCGTGAAAACAGAAATTGTTCACAACTGAACGTTTGATAGATTACTTGTCGTCCTACTCTTTACCAGGTCCCTCCAGCTAACTGCGCATTGATTAACTACATTGCGTGATCAGGCCTCCAGGGGCTATCGACTCACACAGCTAGCTAATGTCCCGCCGCGTCCATTAGATCATCACTCATCGGTCCAGACTTCAATAGCCACTTGATGCGATACTGTTACATCAAGGTTTGACTTTATTTTTTCCTCATTACAGGTTGTATCTCGCTGCACTTGGGGCACCGGTGAGGCACTGTAGGGTTCGTTCACTGCGGCACTGTTGTGGTATTTTCGACGAATTTAGATATTGCGTAATACGTAAAAGTATGACTTAGAAGACAACAAAATACACAAAACGTGAGAAAATTCGGCCTTTTTATCTCTGAAATTTGCTGAGTAATCTTTCCAACCCCCGCAGTGCCGCACCGGTGCCCCAAGCGAAGTGAGATACCACCTTAAGCTTCAGCCAGTGCGTTTATACTGGTGTAACAAAAAGCCCAGACCTGGCCGAAGTCCACTGGTGTTGAAAACTAGATTACATACGATCAATCGATAGAGTCAACCGAGTCATAAATCGTCTCTGTTTGTATAACCAGCCCCTGCGGCCCATTTAGATTAGCTATCTGCTTTCGAACGTAGATGAAAA
Organism: Branchiostoma floridae; assembly: GCF_000003815.2. NCBI lineage: Eukaryota > Metazoa > Chordata > Leptocardii > Amphioxiformes > Branchiostomatidae > Branchiostoma > Branchiostoma floridae. The sequence goes on from NC_049996.1 coordinate 261,321, forward strand.
TTTCTGAGAGATTACCAGTGGAGGAGTTATCTCTGTGTTGTAACTCCGTTCTCGCTGGATGCGGTCGATAATATATGTAATATTATACTGTACCGCAGTGAATATTACGTAGAAAGCACAATGTTAGCATAAAGATGTATGTGTCATAAACTAGGGTATTTACCTTTTCGTGGGGAAAAGCAAAGACTTTGAAAAGCAAAGACTACTACCAGATCGACTTCTTGAATCAGTACAAGCAAAATGAATACATCACAAGTGATGAAGAAACATCATTTTTCGTTAAAAAAATTGGAACCAAAAAATCACAGAGAGGAGTCAACCTCTGTTATCAATTCTACTACGAGGGTGGTTCAGAAAGTAATACCAGTAATCTGTTTTTTTCATCGAATAAGTATTGACACAAAAGTAAAGGTATATATCCTCCTGAGATTGAAATATCTCAATTTGTTGTTTTATGAGTGACTGAGGTGATTTCAAGATGACCACCCTCTTAAGTTTGATTAACACAGAATACACTTCGGGCTAAAAAAAAACTTAAAGATAACTTGATGTCCCCAATGGCCGACTAGAGATTCGCCTTCATCAGTGTGGAATGACCCACAATCAGCCCCTGTATAACCTTTAATACTACAGGGGTCAACACAATCTTGGCTGCTCATTGTTGCAGCCTGGATTAGGATGGTCTCATTTGTATCTAGTTGGAATGATGCTGTTGATAGCATCGCCATTTGTAACGTTATACATTACTCCCGCCTGCCCTGTATTTATATTCGTGGTTTGTTACCTTCGCCAAGAAGAAGGTTGTGTTTTCTGGTGCGTATGTTTGTTTGCTTGTTTGTTTGTTTGTTTGAACCTTTGTTTATTTATGAAAGCTCAAATTTGCCTTCCAGCCGCTTTTAATTTTCTTCATGACGGAAGAGGCAAGGGTCAGAGTAACAGAGATATAGTTTACATCATGTTTCCTTGTTTGTTCGTTTGTTTGTTTGTTTGTTTGTTTGTGGACAAAGAAAAGCCGTCATTGGATCTTCATTATATGTATTTGAGAGAGAGAGAGAGAGAAGTTGAGATACATAGTAAAATTTGAGATATCTTTTTGCTTGATTACCTTCCAAAAGGTTAAAAATTTGATGACAAGCTTATAAATAATTGGAGCTCTACAGCTATAGCAACATTTTAAAATCTAGAAACAGTGACACACTCCTTTAGTTAAGTAAATATTGCAGGCTGACAATAGGAAAAATGCAGGGGAGGGTGCAACCGAATGGGTCAAGAAATAATACATAGCGACAAATTGAGTGATGACGCCCATATCGGCTAGCTGCCGGACAAGACTTAATGTAGGTCATCCCACATACACGACCCGACCTAGTATACACGGGCACTTTAAGGCCTGTGACAATTTTGGTCGAACATGAAATTCGAACCACTGCGTGACCTTAGGTAACCCCGCCGGGCCGGAGCGTTTTTAGAACGGTCCAATGTCAGTATCTAATGTTACATTGCGAAAACAGGAACTTACGATGTATGGGTTACACTAACTACTTTTTAAGACTTATTAATGTTGAGTGTTAAAGATATTGATCTAGTATTTATCAAATATCGACATAACTAGAAGCGGTTAACAAAAGGGCACCCCCGCGAGAGCTGCAAGTGGTACAGTCCGAACATGGGTTCCGACCTCCCGGGGTGTGGAGTGGCTGGAAAACAGCGAGGCGCTCATACTTCAAGTAAACAGCAAAATAATGCTATAAATCGATATTTCTAGCCCAAAATAATTGTATGGCAGTTGACTGATGCCTTATACTGCTTGCGAAATTTCGCATTGATACAACAGCGATTTAACAGATACAGACATAAAACATTCATATTTTACCATCGGTTAATGTTACGTACAGTCAAACATGTCTTACTTGGACGCAGTTCTTGTAGGGTAAGTAGTGTTTCGTCGGCCCCTGCCCACATCAGGGCACCAGTTTTATGACGAGTTTTGGGCAGATTTAGGTTCATTAAGCCTTAGACCTTCAGAAATCAAGTGGGTCTTCTTGCAATATCTTTGATTTCCGTGGCTGTATAGATATTTGTACGAAAAATACCAAAAAATTGTCAAAAAATTCTGTTTTTGCCCCAAAATTGAGCCTTACCTAGGTATAGCGGCAAGATCCCCAGGCATATTAGATATCACAAAGATATAATCTATTACTCCAGAAAATATGACTCAGTTAGACAATCATTTCATAGTGGGCACAGACCCATTTTAATAGCATCCCTATTTTTTACCAAAAAATGGTTTTTTAAACCCAAAATATTGAAGATCCACAATTTTCTTGCCATCATATTTTGAATATGGGTGAATTGCGTTAACTGGCCAAAAAATTGTTGAAAACAGATGGTTACATCAAAAGTTATGGCCATATAACTGCTCGACTGAGAATCTACAGGTGTCACAGGCCTTAAACTGCCTGTGTATAAGGCCTGCGTATCAGCCCATCAGAATTGATACACGTAAGAGTGGAAACGAAGTGCCATTCTGATTGGCCTTGTCCCTGCCACTATCTGGGTGAGAAAGTACAGAGATTGTGTTAATGATTACAAATGCAGTGCTTGGGTAGTCCCAACACCTATGGCAGATGCCTAGGATTGCCCTATCAATCTTTGTGACTGTTATGTAAACCTTCTAAATCACACGGGGGCACTTTAACCATATATTGACTTATTTCACTTATATACAGTAAGACTGGCTTTGTCTTTATGAGTTATATCGAATGTTGCTTCGCTGAAGCTTTTATGACGGCCCGCTTTTAGCTTCATTGTCGCAAGCAGACTCCCTGTCCAAAACGTATGATGCACTATAAAGCAGCCAGATATAAGAAGATTCTATGCAGCACAGGGGCGTTATAAGAAATGTATGTACGTATGGTATGTCATTATGAATTTCATTTGATATTGCGTCACTGAAGCTCTTGTTAGTGGCTACTTTTAGCCTCTTTGTCTCGATCCAGGAGACTGTCCAAAACAGATGATGCTAGTTCAAATCTAATTCTTTCTTGTGAGCACACACCTATTGTATAATATTTCGGCTTTGAAGAAATGATTGACGTTAAAATTTACTTCGCGAAGCAGCTGCTTCGAGGGTCTGTATAATCTGTTTATCAGATGATCGAACGTCAAAAGCAGTCAGAACATATAAGCCAGATTCCCCGATGCGCTGCGGTATAATATACGCACGACAAATATGTATTTCCATTGTGTGTCTGCATTCTGCGGTTGACTGTGCTTTGAATTTTAGATTTAGCAGAGATTGCATCTGGCCAGGGGCTTGACTCATAGTATGTGATAAATGTTTGTGGCGATGAAGGATAGAAGATCCAGGGATGAGTATCCATGCCCTATACATTACTGCTGAGAAGCCTCAATGACTACTCTATCACTGCGGTATGGTGCATAACTCATGATAATCAGATACAGTATTAGTAGATGCCGATCTTTAGAATGTACTGAATTACGTTCAATGAACATAGATTGGTTGCGATCAAATATTCTCAATATGCTCGGCTTTTGAGGTCTTTCGAGACTGACTGCTTTGACGGCTAGCTTTCAATATTAGAACTGAAAGTGTACTTAATCATTATCTTAGATAACGAAAATAATGGCAACGCAAACTACTGTGTAACCTCTTGACAGATTAACAAATCAAAACAATAAAGTTAGTTCACCTCTATCCGTGAGGTAACCTATAATCGTTGTTTTTTAAACAGGATATTTAGTAATATGCAAGAATTTTAAGATATGGCAATCTGAATCAACCATATGTCGATTTTGTATCCCTAAATAATTGATTTTCAAATACAACGGGAATAAAGGTGATTTAACGTTACTTCTCTCCCTTAGCTTAAACTAAGTAGCGAATAAAGTCTAGTCTATGGGCGTACTGATTATAATATAAAAATATAACACAAGCAATATTTGGTAGTGTTATAGTAGTGATTCTGTACATAGTAGAGTGGAATTATTTCTCAAGCTACCGACATCTTGCACACTGTAGTCTTTCCTCAGTAAGACATATGGAGCCGCATAGTTGAAGATTTGAACTTTATTTCATTCAGCCTGTATGAGTGATGCTGTGTTTAGAAACAATCATAAGCAAGATATGAAATATCATTGATATGAAGACATTTTGAAATATCAATTGAAGTGATAAGCCAAATTGAACGATGAAGAGGCGTGAAGAAATTAGCTGGTCCTTTATTCGCGGCACGTTTACGACCGGTGACTGATAGCTTGATGATTGTGTTTTGATCATAAAATCCATGCTGTTTAATTCATAGCGTTTGCAACGTGTGCAATACGCAGTGGGAATTCATTATCACTACTGAACCAGTATATTGTTGACGAAAGCAATTTCATCATTTTGTTTTGATATGAGAAACCAATCCTTTATTAACGTGTCAAAGTGCATTATTTCTTTCCCACTATTCCTGACCATTAGAAAGGAAACACTACTATCAAGATCAAGAAACCCACATATCATAGAATACATTTGGTCTTAATCTGTCTCAAAATCCAACGAAAATAGCTCGATCCATATTTTAGTATCTTACCCCCCCCCCCTCCTTGTTCTACACAAAGAGTGCCTTTGATATAACAAGTATATGTAAGACCCTCTCCCACGTGAATATAGTTGTGATATAGTAGTAACATGTAAGTAACTTTATTCAGGAAGGTTTGAAGCCTTACACGATGATCAATAGGCAAGTCGAACCGAAGTGACACCGACGCTCATTTTGTAGTATTAACTGCTGCCTGTAGACTGCATTACAACTAAAGCCATGTATCTTTGTTGCATAATTTCAGCAGGGTTTTGGCATGTGGGTGGTATTTTGAAAATTAAAGCTTCGTTGATCAATGTGCATGAGTTGCAATTACCGGCCGGAATTCTACCTTGTTGAGTATTTGCATATGTTGGAACTCGTTTATACTTTGAAGCTGACAGTAAAGGACATGTATTTGATTCACTGCCAAAATATAATTGGCAGATATTGCATACTCACATAACGGGGAATGCAATAATGCTTATTCGTGTGGTTGGTAAATTAAGCCATTTACAGAGCGTGGTAAATTTGTAAAAGATAGAGGAAGTCTTTTTTATGACTCATGGGTACTAAAATCAGTAGTTCTTCTTTTATTTTCTCCCTGACCTGCGTGTTGTGTTGAGAATTTAGACTTAGGACTTCAGTATTCTAATAAAATTTGCTTCCCTATTTGCAAATGTTAGTTTCGTGTCACGTGACCTTTGTAACCTTTGACCTTCAGGTCACGTGATGACACCATTCTGAGCTGATGAAAGATGGCGAATACCATTTGAATGTCTTCTCGCCAATAGATTTTATAGTTTTGCGTATCAGAGTTAATTCTCCATATTAACAGCATGACTGTGTATCTACGTACCATGAAATTGTTTTCTGATGTGACTCCTTCCTCCTTTATGCCAAGGTCACATTTCCGGCTGGGCAGCTTTTGGGAACGAAAAGCATTATATAGAACACCCCAAAATGTAATTAAAAAAACGTAGAAAGGAGAATCGTGGGCATGATTTGTGTTTATTTCTAGGTATACATTTCTTTATTTTTCGTTTCCTAAAACAGCCCGACCGGGCCCCGGTTGGAAAATATGACCTCATCATGTAAACTGGGGCAAATAGACCTATGATGTGGAGGCTGAACATGTAAATAAGATGTCAATTCACTGTAAGGGTATAAAAAAAATGCTCTTCTACAAGATCTCCTCAGCGTCACTGACGAAAGGTAGTAGATGCTATAGTCAAACCGTTTTCAAAATCATATCCAGCTGCTTGAGTAACTGTGCTATGCGACGTACTAGTAGCTTATCGTCTGAATATCTAACATGCACTGGCATAATACCGGTAGTAAGACTTATACCGGTAGATTCAAAATACTGGAACTTAAAGAGATCTACACATGCAACAATAGTTATTTCTGAGCTGTGCACACTTCAGACATCTAGGTGTCCAATACATCATTTACAAAGCATCGATAACAATGCATTCGAAGACAACAAGGCCAAAAGTTTTCAGTATCTTTTTCGGGGTAGGCAGCTCGTCGTGGGACGAACACACTGTCACATTCATTGCCAAATTTATAGATCATAATTACACATGGTCACGGCACAAGACGAACATGATTCAACAACAATCTTGAATTTCTGTTGGTGACCTACAACTCATGTAAAAGTGTGAAGAACCGTTGCATAATAGCCCGGATCTATGACTGAATGGGCAAAATTGAACGTACGCAGCCATTTTCCCGCCATTTTTATATCTACGCTAGCAGTGAAGTGTTACGTCATAGCGGTTGTGACGGACAGAAGTTAAATGAAAATTCTTGACAGTATACGTCAGTTTTCTCATGACATTTTGTATGCTCATGCAGGTTTATGTTTTATGCATTTACTGACAGAAAAGGAAGGAACATCAGAGGATGTATAAATGTACATAGCGGCAGTTAATTGTGCCGTGTTTCTTCCTACCGGTATTTTTTACCCCCTCCCAACCACGCGCCCGTTCGCCGTGTAATTCCGCGGCGTGTTACAATTACAATATTACGCTTTTAGCAGGACAAGAGTGGCAGAACAGTTACACAGAAGAAGTGGCAAGGGTAACCTATAACAGCAACATGTAACTGGAGAAAATGATGCGTTGACAATGTGTCAAATCAGTATGGTTAGAGAAATCGTCGTAAACGTACCGGTATTATGATAATAGATGTTAATATCAAAGTAGGAAAAGACTGGAAAGTAGTCCTATAGTAGAGCCCCATAGGCATGATGTGTTGCAGATGATGTTTGAATATTCATAAGTGTTAACATAAGCGGAACCAGATCAATCGATAAACTAAACCATGTAATAAGATCTTCTCTATTTGCCAGACCATTCCCCGGAGTCCACTATGGTCAGCTGGTCAGCTAACTACTTCCGATCGTAGATAACAATCTCAGAAAGATTACCCATGGCACACCCAATGATCAATTCTACTTAGCGCTTGATATGCTATCCTGGACTACTCAGCCGGCCCAAATGAAGTGTAATATTACCTTTGCCCAAATGACAAAAGATAATATGTTATTGCCTGGTTTGTGGTATGCCTTGTTTTTTGTAAACTACATAACTCAACAATGCTGCAGTGGATTGATATTTAGTATGCAGCCATTTATTTATTCAAATTGCAACAAGGGCAATACAATGTGGACACATAGGCAGCATGCTGATATCGTGACCACATACATACATATACAATACAAATCATAACGCTACACAACAATGGCATAATCAAGAACTAACAACATATCTAACATGTTGATCTAAAATCAGTCTACAATCTTATTTACAATATACAATTCAAGTCATAATTGCTTCATATCACAAAAATTTGTTCACAAGTTCGGAGATCAGAGGTCATCTGAAGGAAAGGCTATGTACAAACAATGTTGGAACTTCCACGGGCGACATCGCATATCTAAATAGCAAAGTACAGGGGGAACGACTGGAAGTAGCTAAAACCGTTTTGTTGACAAGATGTAAGTATGAAAAGCGATCGAAAGACTTCTGTATGCAGCCAGTTCGTGATGAGACCTGAGAAATGATGGACTCCTTATTATTAGTGGCTTGTTTGTTATTGTACCTGCATGTGGTAATTTTAATTCTCATTTTTCAACTTAAATGTAGGTGATGCTAATACTAGCTGCTTGCTAAAGACTACATCACCTCTGTGTCCTGTGCCCTCTCTTCTTGGTTGATAAAAATGTAGATTGTAACGGCCCCGAAACTATTATCTGGCTGGATAAAAGATGACCATTCTGTAAACTGTATACATGTAGTACACGTAATATATCTTCCCAACACAAGGGGTGATGCGAGTAATATTGTCTAGACTTATGATTTTCAGTGACGCGTAAAAAATCTATTTTTACCTTTATAGGTTCCAGTTGGTAGTTTCACAATGATTAAGACGCGGATTGTCTGTGGCCCCAATCAGAGGTAACCGGGCCTCTTGATTCGGGTTATAATTATTGACTAAAACATGTCAAGACTGGTTCTATATAGCCAGTGAATGTGTCTATAATCTTTCAGCAAATGTCTTATTTTTAAGTAGTCATTGATGTATTGAACTGTACATTTAAAGGATGATCAGTCGTGGAAACGTTGTGAATTGATTGACTGCAAGCAAGTATGTATTTTGAATCATAACAAAACAATTTCAATTCAATGAAATTGCTTTATAGAGACACGAACCTCCATGTGTGAAAAATACCCCATGGGGGACCCCCTACTGTCTGTTCTGTATCATATTTCACTTTTTCAATGGATCTAGTAAATTATTTAGCCAATAGCTGATTTAGACCACAACAATTGACTGTGGTCATATAATGGACTTCTTCCTTTTTTATTTCCCTGTCCCCAAATTAATCAGGTCAAATTCCTGCAGCTCTTCATCAACCGTTGTACATTTGCAATGAATCAATGAGGTACGTCGATGACGGTTAGACATCCAGGTAATAAGACACGCCCAAAAGCAGTTACTCAAGCAACTAGATATGATTTTTGAAAACGGTCAGACGTTTCAGATAGCATCCACTATCTTTCGTTTGTGACACTGAAGGAATACATGAACTGTTTTGTTCATTTTCATGGACCCATGGTGTATCAAACATCAAAGACCAATTACATCATTAGCTATTCATTTTCTCACTGAAAGAATATTGATAAAAGATAATTCATCTACCGAGCAATCAGTCATTGGCTCAAAACTGGTTTATGGTAATCGCCGATGCTTTCAAAAATGTGATCCGCTTTTAGAAAATGCCCACAAATTGGTTTAACCATTCCCATGGTACTATATTCGTGGGATAGTATCCTCCTAACATTTTCCCTATAGCGTTACAGGGGTCAAAATGTCATGCCATTCCTTTTATGGTGGTAACGTTGTCGACCATTTCTATTCATTATTGATGTGAGAAGGCGCCAACGAGGTGATGAGATTTATTCTCTCTTCTATGTCCTCTTTTCAAGTTGCTCACATCGCCTTATCGATTCGTATGCGTTAGCTGTGTCACTGAGATAAAACTGACTTTATGGTAATGGCGGGTGCTTTGTCCTCCCGCGGCTATTTTGTGGGATAGTAGTTTGCGATCTGATATTCCCCGGTTTATTTGACTCCATAAAGCGCTGACGGTTAGCATATTATAGAGTGGAACACATGGAAGGCTGGGATCTTCCAGGGGTTCGCGGTATCAACACAGAGATAAGTCTGATTTTATTGTAATGTTGGCTGCTTTGTCCTCCCGCGGCTATTTTGTGAGATAGTAGTTTGCGATCTGATATTGCAAACTTTATGGGACTCCATAAAGTGCTGACGGTTAGTATATCATATTGAGGTGTAACACATGGAAGGCTGGGATCTTCAAGGGGTTTACAGTATTGATATTAGGTTTACAGCTACCATACATACGTATATATAGTTCCATTCCAATATAGTTTAACCCCAGACAATTTAATCAAACAATTAAAATGCTAGTGATAATAAGGGTCGTCTTTTTCATATTCCAGGGGTCTTCCTCTCTCTAAGAAGTACATGTTTGTGCATGTATGTGTGTGTGTGCATTTATGCATTTGTGTATGTATGTAAATGTGTATTTGTGTACTCGACAGCCTAAGACATTCGACAGCCTTAGACATTCACGCAATTTACTCGAACTGTGAACGATTCCTTGCTCCCAAAAAGCTTCACAATAAACTGTACCATTTACTAAAAGGGTACAATTTTTTTCCCCCCCCCCCCCCCCCTTTCCATTTCAATATGCACTGTGCGACACTTTGAATTGCAAAAAAAAATCCAGGTTTTCCCCAAGAAAGCTTCTAACATGCAGACGCTTCTGACAATTTTTCCATTCTCCCTCTACCCGCTTTTTATGAGATACACTGCGCGACACCTTGAATCTATGCAGGAAAATCCTGTAGACAGAGGCAAATGCATTCTTGTAAAACACGATCCATCATCCATATATAGCTTCAAGGCGACCAGGTTTTTCCTAAAGCTTCCAACGTGCAATTTTTCCATTCTCCCTCTACCCATTCTTACACTGCGTGACACCTTGAATCTATGCATGAAAATCCTTCAGACAGAGACAAAATGCATTTCATGTAAAACACGATCCATCATCCATATTCTAAGTCGACCATGTTTTCTCCAAAGCTTTTAACATGCAGACGCTCCTGACGATTTTTCCGTTCTCCCTCCACCCTTTCTAAACAATATGCACTTTGCAATAAATTGCCATAAATTTGTATAGGAAAATCCTGTAGACAGAGAGACAATTGTAGGTCATGTAAAATACGATCCACCATCCACCATCAAGTCGACCGTTCTCCCTCCACCCTTTCTAAACAATATGCACTTTGCAATAAATTGCCATAAATTTGTATAGGAAAATCCTGTAGACAGAGAGACAATTGTAGGTCATGTAAAATACGATCCACCATCCACCATCGACCATCAGGTTTTCCCCAAAGCGTCTAACATGCAGACGCTCCTGACAATTGTTTCTTCTCTCCCTCTCTCTAAACATTCTTTACAATTTGCACTTTGAATTGCACTAAATCTATGCATGAAAATCCTTTAGACAGAGACAAATGTCTTCATGTAAAACATGATCCATCATTCATTCTAAGTCGACCAGGTTTTCCCCAAAGCTTCTAACATGCAGACGCTCCTGACAATTTTTCCATTCTCCCACTGCACATTCTTAGTCTGCATGACACCTTGAATCTATGCATGAAAATCCTGTAGACAGAGACAAATGCATCTCATGTAAAACACGATCCATCATCCATTCTAAGTCGACCAGGTTTCCCCCAAAGCTTCTAACATGCAGACGCTCCTGACAAAGACGCGAAGATTGTGCGGTATAAACCTCAGGTGTGGGATGAGATAAGCCCGCAGAACAGTTCCCTGGCGCCGGCCTATCACAGCGATAAGCGCGCCGGCCGCCCCGAAACTCTTCCAACAGCACTAAGTGGGGCGGCCGCAAAGGAGATCAACAGGAGTGAATGTAAAGTTTTCCAGCAAACCACTTTGTAGTACCATGTGGTGATATCTTTTATTGAACACCGTGAGTCTAGAGTGCTAGCTATAGCCAGTTGGGATAAGGGAGTCTAGCTCATTTGCATATTAGGGAATCCTTTGTTGCTTCTTGTCCGACTTGTATTTTAGTATTGCAAGCAGCCGAACGAAGGTTGGCAGAATTTCTTTGTACCCTGTGGTGACATATTTTATTGAACACCGTGCGTTTTAGAGTGCTAGCCAGTTGGGATAAGGGAGTCTAATAAGAATCCTTTGTTGATTCCTGTCCGACTTGTATTCTGGGTATAACAAGCAACCAAAGAAGGTTGGCAGCATTTCTTTTTGTACCATACAGTGATATTTTTTATTGAACACCGTGAGTTTTGAGTGCTGGCCAGTTGGGATAGGGGAGTCTAACTTATTTTCATATTAGGGAATCCTTTGTTGCTTCCTGTCCGACTTGTATTTTAGATTGCAAGCAACCGAACGAAGGTTGGCAGAATTTCTTTGTACCCTGTGGTGACATATTTTATTGAACACCGTGCGTTTAGAGTGCTAGCTATAGCCAGTTGGGATAAGGGAGTCTAGTTCATTTGCATAAGGAATTCTTTGTTGATGCCTGTCCGACATATATTCTGGGCATTGCAAGCAACCGAACGAAGGTTGGCAGCATTTCTTTGTACCCTACAATGATATTTTTTATTGAACACCGTGACATTTGACTGCTAGCCAGTTGGGATAAGGGAGTCTAACTCATTTGCATAACGAAGCCTTTGTTGATCCTTGTCCGACATATATTCTGGGCATTGCAAGCAACCGAACGAAGGTTGGCAGCATTTCTTTGTACCCTGTGGTGATATATTTTATTGAACACCGTGCGTTTTAGAGTGCTAGCCAGTTGGGATAAGGGAGTCTAGCTTATTTGCATAAGGAATCCTTTGTTGATCCCTGTTCGGCTTGTATTCTGGGTATAAAAAGCAACCGATCGAAGATTGGCAGCATTTTGAGACAACTTTGGAAGATGCTGGAGATAAGGGAGTGTAGCTCATTTGCATATTAAGGAATCCTTTGTTGATCCCTGTCCTTATACTAAGTATTCTTGGAATTGGAATAACAAGCAACCGATGGAAAGTTGGCAGCATTTCTGGACAACTTTGAAAGATGCCGAGTGCTAGCCAGTTAGGATAAGGGCGCCTAACTCATTTGCACCAGGAATGATTTTTTATTTGATTTTTTATTTGATTTATTTGCACATAAAAAAAGGGCATGCATACAGTAAAGATAACTGATTGATAAAAAACGTGCGGGAGAGAGGTAGAAGCCAAAAAAGCTTATGGGAGACCTCCTCCTAACAAACTATTGAACACAAATTCAAATGAGGTAATTGAAATTGTATACAAATAATAACATAAACATGGATGTGATAACAAGTAGATGATTACCAATAAAGCAAATTTGAAACAAATGATTACAAATCTTTTTTTTTATCCTTATTACATTCTGGGTATTACAAGCAACCGATCGAAGGTTGGCATCATTTCTGGACAACTCTGGAAGATGCTGAGTGCAAGCCACCTAAGATAAGGGAGTCTAAGTCATTTGCATGAAGAATCCTTTATTGATACGTGTCCTCATATTCTGGGTACTACAGTTTGTACATGCAACCGATCGAAGCTTGGCAGCTTTTCTGGACAACTCTGGAAGATGGAGTGCTAGCCACAGGAGATAAGGGAGTCTAGCTCATTTGCATATTAAGGAATCCTTTGTTGCAACCGATCGAAGGTTGGCAGCATTTCTGGACAACTGGAGGTGGCATCTCACTGCACTCGGGGCACCGGTGCGGCACTGCGGGGTTCGTTTACTGTGGCACTGTTGTCATTTCCGCCAATTTGTCATAATTTAGATATTGCATATTAAGTTTGAAAAAATTCGTTATCTCTGAAATTAGTTGAGTAATCTTTCGAACTCCACAGTGCCGCAACGGTGCCCCAAGTGCAGTGAGATACTACCTTTAGGAGGACGCTGTGTGCTGATGATTTGATTTAAAGTACGTGTTGCCCAATGAATATACAATCAATCTCTGCACCCGGTGATCGTGGCCCTGTATCATTTCTTTACCAGCTTTGCGCTGAATATTCTAGAAGAGGATTTACCTGTTAGGCCAGGAAGATTGAGTCTTAGTTGGCGTGCACAGAATGTGCTTCCTTGTTACTGATAGGAATGATCCTATTCAGCAATGAAGGTTGCCTAGGGTCAAAACTTACGCAAGTTCAAGTTAACTTCAACTATTGAGTTTTATGCTTTTATGTGGAAAAATCTTTGAACAATTCTAGGCATTGAACTAAGTTGATGGATGATGGAAATTATTCTGCTAGAAAGATTGTGAATAGAAAGAAACAGTTGTTATTTAGAGAGTTCCATAGTTTGTCAGTCCGAGGAAGATGCTGTTGCAATAGAAGGACTTTGACACTTGTAACTGAAAAGTGTAAGTATGTGAGCTAGAGGAAAACCGGGTGAAAGACTCTCAAAGGATGGACAACTAGTGTTAGATCATAGGAGCGATGGCAATGAAAGAAACGATAGAACAGACAGACAATAAAAGACTCATATCAAAACTGAAGTTCTATGGAATTGAAGGTACTACACTTTCCTGACGAATAGAGGGCAAACGGTAGTGGTGGAAGGGAAGGCCTCAGTTCCAGTTAAAGTAGCGTAGGGAGTTCCGCATTGCTCTTCCTCTTGTACATAAACGACTTACCAGAACAGCTCGATTCAAGTGTGAGGTTATTCGCCGATGATTGTCTGTTATATATAGAGGTATCCACACAAAATGATTCACAAGTTCTTCAGAAAGATCTGAACACCCTGGAAGAATGGCAAAGGAAATGGCTTATGCAGTTCAATCCTGATAAGTGCCATATCATGCACATAACAAACAAACGAACACCAAATGTGTCCCCTTACCAGTTTTGTGGTCAGACATTAGAAACCACAAAAGCCCTCCCATACCTTGGTGTTATATCAACAACTGGGCTGAAGTGGGGTGTCCGTGTTAACAAAATAACAACCAAGGCTAAACAGACATTGGGAGTAATCAAACGCAACTTGTGGGCATGCCCAACCAGGGTAAAATCACTTGCATACACGTCACTAGTAAGACCTAACCTTGAATATGCTGCAACAGTATGGGATCCGTATACAAAGAAAGACAAAGATAAACTGGAAAGGGTACAGAACCAAGCTGCCCGATTCTGCACAAACAACTATAACAGGGATTCTAGTGTTACCAAAATGAAAACAGATTTGCAGTGGATGTCACTTGAAGATGGAAGGAAAATGTCCAGACTTTCCATGATGTACAAAATGACCAGTAAACTGGTGGACGTACCAACGGATAAGTATCTAATACCAGCTCAAAAAAGAACAAGAAACAGTCATGCCTTCAAATACCAGAGTTACCAACCTAGGATTGATGTGTTCAAAAATTCGTACTTTCCCAGAACTATCGTAGAGTGGAACTTGTTATCACCAAGTACAGTAGGGGCATCTTCTCTCGGTAGTTTTAAAGAACGCTTGCAGATAGATGTGCAAAAGTTAGGGGTAACGAGTCGTTCGGTGTAATAAAACCAGCTGCTGCCGCTGGTGTGTTACGCCGAACGGCGGTTATACCGGCTATATAGATATAGATAGATAGATAGATAGAACAGCCAGGGAGGCAACATTTCGCCTCTGAAAGAGGGAGTACATATTCTCCTTCGAATGCAGTCTAATACTTGGAGACAGTCCTTCGTGGAACCTTCCCCAAAATGAAGTTGATTGCGATGTTACATCTGACGGCTTTGCCATTGATAATTTAGATTCGTAGTGAAGAATCAATAGATTTTGAATGCTGTTGCTACTTTCATATCAGCCTTGACACGGTAGTTCACATATCTCTTTTGACACCTTTCGATGTGTATAGTACTTTCACGCCCTAACACCCTTGGACATAACATAAATCACCCGGCGTTGTGTAGCATGGGATTCAGTTAAAACAGTGTTCCCTCTTGTGATTATACTGTACCATCAATCTTGTACACCTTCACATTCAGTGACTACCAAATACATGCATGACATGGGCTATAGAATAAAGAATCTAATGGTTTTCATATGTTTCAGAGCCTCCACAGGTTTAAGAATTGGAGCAAATGAATAACTGTTGATACTATATATTCATTTAAACATAAACTGGTTGTTTGATACTATATAGCTTTGATACTATGAAGCATAACTACAGTGATCGTCCGACGAAGGCATTAATGCCGCAATGTTGTGGTAATTGAATAAACATAAAGAGCACTACTGCGTTTTTGTGTTCTTTGTAGGGCTTTGTCATTGAATTAAGAAAATTTTCTAGTCAGAAAAGATGAGTTACAATCTACTTAATCGGTGACAAACATGTCGTACACCACACACCGTGAGATAATTGTTTCTTTCTTGGGATCTACGTGTACTTAATTCTTTAGGAGATAAATGGGCTGTTAAAACTTTGTTTGAAACATAGTTAATGCCATTTGTAGCCTTCAAGAAGAATAATTGCAACTCCTTTTTACCTTGTTGATTATCGAGAATCTCTATGTTGGGGACATCAAAGGGCACAAACCAATTGTCTGGATAGCAAGATACTATGCATAAAATGACCAGATGTAAGGATGTTACGATATTTAGTCATGCAAAATAGTATGGCTATCAGAAGACAAAGAAACAGTAACAACTTTTCTAAATGTTATAGCGATGACGACATCCCCTTCAAAGATCACCAAGGACAGTATTACCGTTATGATCATGGTGTAGACATTGATGGATTATCCAGACGCAATAAAGATTTTATTGCCCTGACTGTGCTATAATCGGTTCTGAGGACACAGATGTTGTAATATCGCAGGCATCCATGCTTGGTCAAGCACGAAACAGACAATCACTTCCGCGGATGTCTTTTTGCCTATTAGAGCTTATCTTCATCTGTTGAGAGTTCGACTATCCCTCACAATGTTGATGAATAGAATAGGGTGAGACTTTTCAAAGATACGGAAAGGAAAACTCGGCTTTACGCGTGAACCTACATCAAAGACCTAAAATTGACAGTTTTATCTTCTTTTGAGCATGTTAGAACTTTGCTTTCCTTTTTCAAGTACTATTTTCACGTTGGTAACTCAAAGCAATCTTCTCGCAACGCCAGCAGTATCTAGAGATGAAATGTAACATCATACAATATGTATTTTATATTGAATCTAATTTTTTCTATAGCTAATATATAGATGCATGGAGTATAAGGCACACACTTTTACTGATATTGACAGATTCATTCTTATTTACGGTTATATCAAATTTATATGTATGTAATGTCTGTTATGTATTGTTCTATCAATAAAGTAGAAAAACTGGAGTGCATCGCCACTTTGTCCTTTTTGATGTTTACTGAATAAATGCAAGGTGAAAATTACCTAAAATGGCAAAATTACATTAGAATCTGACACATCCAAAGTTATATACATCTAAAGTTATACAAAGAAGTATGCTAATTCTATACATTATCTAGAAAAAATCTATCAATAAGCTGTTGGGTTACTGGCGCCTGAATAAGTTGTTAGATGTATTGGCGCATGCCATACACGAATGCAAGGTCACAGTTTGAGTGATTACAGGATTTACCACCGTATAATGAGACCATCATCAGTATAACATCAACAGACATCTGATGCGAAGATACTCATCTTCATGCACGAGCACCTGTGACCGCACGTGGTCAAGGACAGTGATAATTGGGGCTTAGGGAGACTTTTCTCTTCATTCCAGACATGGGGTGCATATTACAGAGTCAACTTGTAATGCAAAACACGGATAGCATACAGATGTGGGAGTCTATGAACTAATGTTCATTCTATTGGTTATCAGATATGTGCAGACACGTTCGAAGTGTTTTGTTCAGCCGAATTTTCGGTGACCGTCTGTCACCTTCCTCAGGGCAACTCGTATTGGTTCACATTGAACTACAGCTATAGGTGTCGCCGATTACAGAGGCGAACCCAAACGAAACGTACTTAAATGTCTATACATACACTTGAGTTTTAATGTCAATGCGGTGTGTAGAAAGCGGTCCCTCTTTGGATGTATGCAAATATTTTTATGTTTTTTTTATCAAATTTTGTTACAAATACTTTCAAATTCTCACTATTTTATTATAAAGGATTTTATCACATAACTTATTCAAAGTTTGATCGTTTGCCTCACGAAGACATATTACAATATGGCCTTACGAATGCCACCTAACACCTGGAGTACCCCCAAGGCTACATTGGCCATGTGCTTAGTTTGACATGAATAGGCGATACATTTAAAAGTTGATTACTTCATTGAAATATAAGAATTTGTCCTTCATGAAATATGAAGCCACATGTCAGCTATAGGACAACATTACCTTTATCGCCCATATGAATCGTCCTATTCTAGCAAGATAAATGGAAGACCCATCCGGTGGATAGATAGTCGATAATTGTACGTCTGGGAATTGGACTTAGAGGTAATGGGTCTCAAGGGGAATGGAAGATAGGGAAACGAGAAGCAACCTTCGGAAATAACAGGAACTATTCCTGCGACTATTTATGGATTATTCTTTACTGTGCTTTGTTCTGCACTGTTCTCTATGCACAGTTTCTACCATCAGACCTAGTGTCACGATTACCAATTATCACAAGTACAACGAGAATGTTAGAATACCTATATTCCCTTTACTGAGAGAGAGTGAAAGATACATAGATAGATAGATAGATGTGTGTAATACGCCAGATAAAAAATCAAATTTAGATAAAAAGTGTAATACGCCAGATAAAAAAAATCAAATTTAGATAAATTTAAACCACTTTCATGTTTTTTCAGTGTGATCCTGCCATCGGGACCAAGGTGTTCTTTGACGCCATGTACCAGCTCCCACCCAAACTGATGCTGTACGGAGGCACGTGCTCCAGTGTGACGTCACTCATTAGCATGTCTGCACCTTACTGGGACCTGACACAGGTATGGGTTTCACTTGTTACCTCCGTAGAAACAGGAGGTATTGTGTTCGGTCGTGT
>NC_049996.1:279661-290166 GCF_000003815.2 Branchiostoma floridae
TATTATTTTCAGTGTGATTTTGTCCGGGTCCAAAGTTAGTCCCACATAACCCTAGGATGGCATGTGAGAGTGGAGCATTGTAAGTCTGTGATAGACATGGTTGTGTTATATTATGTCCACAAATGTACAAAACGTCAAGAGTATATGAGATCGAAAATCCAGTAGGCTACCCTACGGCCTAGCATATTAGTTGCAGTCGTATCAGTAGTTTCCATAGGGCCTAGAATGTTAGTTGTAATTGTATCAGTACTTTTCATCTCTTGTTTACATATTGGAGGAAGAGAGTCATGGCTATCCGTGCAACCGGCACGCCCAGATGATGATGATGTTAGCAAACTACATCAATTGTTTATTCCTTTATTTTTTATTTCCTTTTTTTCCCTTTTCTCTAGCTGTCTTATGATGTAACGTCGCCAGAGTTCTCCGACAGAGAAAAGTACCCGACGTTCTTTCGGACGGTGCCCTCTGACCTGGACTTTAACCCCGCCAGAGTGAGGCTGCTCAGGCACTTCAACTGGACACGTGTGGCGACACTGTACCAAGATGAGACCAATTTGGCAATAGTAAGAAAAAATTGTATTTTCATGTTTCCTGAGATGTAAACATATTGTTTTTACTGGTGTGTTCCTTTTCTCCTCTCTTCTTCTTCTTCTGTGATGGACAAATCACAGCTTAGAACTGCTTGTGACAGCATGTTAGCTGTTCCAGGAAATAGGGAGAAAATGTTAGTTGTTCCAGCAAGTAGGAACAATTGCACGTTTGCAATAGCAAAACCTATTATGGTCAAAACCTTTGTCACTTTGGTAAAAGGCAAATCACTGGGAGGGAAATATCCTGCAATTTCTCGAATAATATTGTCTTTTTAGATTCAACAAAAAATGGTATCGACCTTAATAATCATTTTGTTCCATGCGGCGACGACTTGGTATACATGTGTTTATATATATTTCGATTAAAAATATTCAATACTATATTTTAATAGATTGATGATATGTTAATACACAGTTTCTATCTGATATATATTGATTGATATGGTGCAGTTTCACTAAATGACGTGTTTTTCCAGGTTCACAGCCAACTAGAAAGCTCCCTTGTGAAGGCTGGGATGAACTTTACAGCACAAGGGTTTGTGGACGCAGAATCCGTACGGCGGCGTATGAAACAAATTAAGGTGATTATGATAACTATTACGAAGCATCACAATTAAAGTAAAATAGTATGGATATTTTCTACCTTATTAGTCTCTAAACACGTGAGAGTAAAGATAAACGTTTGAAAAATTGCTCAAGGCCTAGGGTTAAAGAGTTAAGAAAATGTCTCGACAAATTCCTTAATGAAATATTCCTGTTTTTTAACTTTCCTTGCTACAGGAATCTGACGCTAGAATCATTTTGGGTCTCTTCGATGAAAGGATGGCAAGACATGTCTTCTGTGAGGTACAGTTATGAATATTACACTACTATTGTATTTTCTAAACATCTTTTTCTGTCACATTTCTTCGTACTGATATAGGGCTACACTTTCGGTTTAAATTCATTGTCTTTTTACCCTACATGAAATGATGTAAAAAAAACTTATAGTCAACAATGATACTGTGCATGTCAAGAACTTTAGACAACATACATTGAAAAAAAAGTACTTAACAAGTTTAAGCAATTTTACCCACAAACCAATGAAAATATATGCTATATTAATGTAAAATAATTTCTATTTTATTGGCACTGCAAAAGCACAATGAAGTGAGCAGTATTGCTTATATTAGGTGCTATCGGTTGAACAAATGCATACACACATCTTACGGCTAAACATTTTTAAGATATCCTTGCTGCATTGTATGTTTACACAATTGACATATTTTGTCATCAATTCTAAATTCCTTAGGCTTACAAACTGAACCTGTACGGAAAGCGGTACGCCTGGATACTTAACGGCCCGTACAGCAGCAGGTGGTGGAACAGAACTGCGGACTGCACCCGGGACCAGATGCGGAAGGCTGTGGAGGGGGCGCTGATTTCGAACTTCCTGGAACGTAGTACGAGTAACCACAGGACCATTTCCGGGAAGGTATATATTGAATGAAGGACCTTTATTGTACATTCATGCCTCGACAGGCTATGTACAGGTCACTGATAACAGACATGACTGATAACAGAATAACAAACATATGAAAAAACAACAGGATACAATTACAATTTAACTAGTTGAAGGTACTAAGCTAACAGGATGGTCGACATCTTCTCGCTTCTTTGTACAGGTGTAGATATAAGAGCAGATAATATTTGATATACAGGGTTTGTCTAGGCGCATCAAAAATAGAAATTTATCCGTTGCATTAAAATGTTCAAAATATGGGAACTCTTTTCTGATATATTCATAAAGCTCAATCCTTTCATAATGGTACAATTTACAGTGTAAAATAGACAAAATAGTCAAATAGTCATCTCATTGCTTGAGTGCGGCACCACTGTGTACTGTATGTCATTTTTGTTGTGATAAAGAATAGTCACCCAAAGACTTTGGGGACTCTGTTGTAACGTCTTATATGATTTTGCGAACAAATTGTGTCATATATTATATCCTTAATGTGATCGAATGTAATGTAATAGGTACTTTATACTTTTAGAACTACCACATAGGTTTTCTTGAGGAAGAAGCTTTTCTTAATAAAGTGCAATTACAGTGGTTGCTTTGTTTTCTGAAAGATTCCAATTCAGTTTAGTTTACTAAAACCAACCTGTATGCTACAATATACACTGAAATAACATGAAATTAGTTGATCATTACAATATAGCGCTGCATGCACAATACATCAATGCAATGAAATACTATTCAACAGACCAAGAGATAAGATTGACAACATGTGCTTAAAAATTAGCGGTATTGACATCGAGATTATCCAAACGCGGTTTAAGTTTGTGGTTATTTGGGGAATAGGATCGTTGTTGAAATATCCTATATGTAAAGGCAAATGTTTCTGTTATTGTATACAGACGCCAGCAGAATACGAACGGCAGTACCACCAGCGAGTGTCAGGCAAAAGGACCAACCCTTTCCACGGGTACGCCTATGATGGCGTGTGGGTGATCGCTCTGGCTCTAGACAAGGTTTTGAGACAGTTACAACAGGAAGGAAACGTGCCACGCGTTAAACTGACCTACGAGAGACAAGAAGACATGAAGGTTTTCATGTTTGACGCAGTTAAGGAGACGGACTTTCAAGGAGTAACGGTATGTAAACGTCTTATCCTAGCCCTAAATAAAAGACAATGCAACGGCTTTTCTTATGGCTTCCAAAACCATTTAGTTTTTCATTACGGCATTGGGTATAACGATAAATCAACTCAAAGAAATCTATCTAGCTATGACAGTTTTAAAACGTTACCTTACCCAGTGGCAAATTTGCAAATCTTGGCACATCTACACAACAATCTCAATGTACTTGTTGTCCATTGGCACACTTTAGACAGATTAGCCTAGAGACTCGGTGAACGTAGCACCATCGTCAAGTTAGTAACTTCGTACTAAGTGCCTTTCCCAAGAGCACAGAATCAGAGCACGCCAATGCTTTCATTGACGATTTCATATATCGAGTTTGTCCAAATGTCAAATAAGGCTCACAACACCATATATTATATAGTCCCAAGAAACCCAATCAAGGCTTTGAAGAGTATCCATTTGTGGTTCAATTCCAATCTAAAAGACATGAAGTTGGCAATAGTTCCACACATCGTGACCTCCATTTTACGGCATTGACGTCACAACTCTCGCGAGACTTCACCGTCTGGTGAACTCATGCAGCTTCCCCTTCGGGAAGGGATGCTTCCAGGAAACCGGAAACGTCTTAGCTTCGCAGAAAGCTTTGTTATCCTCCAGGACTTGACATGTTTGACAGCATTACTACTTGGTGTCATTTCTTAGCCAGAGCTAGTCCCAGTACGAACTGTAAAAGCTTGTATAATCGCCCAAGTACCTTAAAACGTGACTAGGTACAGTCGTTTATAGGCAGGCATGTCCAGTACAGGGACATACATAGAAATGATACAGCAGTATTTCATATTTCCAAAAATAACAACAACCTTGAACATATCTTTTTAAAAGATTAACTTTTCTTCCTAATGTTTAAGTGTATGTCAACTTGAGTTGAAGTGGGATGACAAGTGTCTTTTCTTCGTCTTCAGGGAAAAGTACGATTCAAAGACGGTGATAGACTTGGAACAATCCTGTATGAGCAGATTCAAGGTAAATGTTAAGATAAGTTTATGTATACTTGAATGTAAGTTCATCTGTGACGGTAGTTAACATAATGATACAATTTTTAAGACTTTATATCCGTACACAAAATAAAGCGCTTACCAACAAGCTTTCGATCAGTCCTCTGACTCTTCTCAAGTTGTAATGACCCAAAACCTAAGTCGCACTTCCGGAACAGAGGTGTGACGTCAGTAAAGGGTCAAAGGTGCTTGACAAAGGTGCTTGACAGACGGGGGCCGATACCGACTGTCATTGACTGAATTGTATCAATAAGTTTATGTACATGTAGCTTTGAGATGAATGCATTAATTCCAGTCCCCGGATAAGTTACAGAAAACACTATACCTGTCCCGTGAGATGAGTGTTATAGATGCTAACATCCCTGTCCTTGGTGCTGAATGAGTCATTCAGACAGTATCATTCAAAAGCACAAGTCTGCGCTCTTTGTGGCCCGTTCGTAATACGCTATTCTGTTCTTTCAGAAGGTTCAGAGGTTCGAGTGGGAGAATACTTTGCAGAAAATGACTCCATTGCTCTTCACAGTGTGCAATGGCAAGGTAAGACTCTGGCAAAAACTTAGTTAAATTTAACTATACATGTTCACACATGTTTATACCTTGCTGCTCATCATGCTTGCATCTTTAATATTGTCTGATTAAACACTTGAGGAAAGAATACTTTTCTAGAGAATACGATCTATACAATATGCACATGTGTAAAACATTTGATATTAGAAACTGCAGTGTAGTTACACCTGGAATATCGATACATACTATGAACGTGCCTGCTTCTGTTTGATTATGGCTATAGCTATCCAATATCCTTGCACCTTTCCCTATCGGTAAAATATGCGTACCGCACATAGGTGATAACCCACCACGTGATAAGACCCTGCGTGTGGAAGAGCTAAGAAGAGTACCACTGGCCCTGTACATCATGATCAGTGTCATGGCAATGTTGGGAATCTTCATGGCTATCGTATTCCTTTTCTTCAACATCAAGTACAGGAATCAAAGGTAGGAAATTCCCAGTATGCGTAGTAAATGCTCAGTTGTTTAATCCTTATGAAAGTTGTCAGCTTGCGTATTGGGGCTTGGCTTAAACCCTAGATCTAGAGAATCTTCCAGACACGCTGACAATATGTCCTTTGGGAAGGCACTTAAGACGACTTCCCTCACTTCATTGAAGTGAAAATGGAGTTGAGCGTAAAATGGAGTCCCTGCGTTTGAGCTCGAGAACAGCCACACCTCCAGCACGTGAAAGAAACCATCATTCTTCTCTAAAAGAGTAGGGGTCCTTCCCTGTCTGAGTGGATCAAATAAATCTGTCTGGATATGCAGCTTGTATTCTTCTGTATAAACCTGGTGCGTTACGCCATGCATGAGGCAGCCAACAAAACCGTATAGCAAGACTATGTGTGCATAAGTAGTCTAGCTTGAGTTAGGTCACTTATTTATCTATTTATTAGGATTCTCCATATACGATGACAATGGAGGGTATGGCGAAACAGGTATGAAAGGTCACCCTTACGGGGTGACATACCCTTTCGCTGGCTAATTACAAGACGGGGATGCGCCAGGTCTCCCATCCGGGTGATTTGAAGTGAATCACCAACTCCAGACAGAAGGGTTTGCTCCATCTCACACCGCACCATCGCACGTGTGGGGGTTCTTTAACGTGCATGGGGTGTGACTCTCCCCATACACGGGACCTCCATTTAACGTCATCATCAGCTGTCGCATATGGTTCTTGCTAAAAATTTTCAAGTCCGCTTTGACAGCTGAACGGCTGGTTGGCGCCCTGAAACAAGTCCCCGTGGCTAGCTGCACTGTCTACGGCGTTACAGTAGCAACTCTGATGAATGCTTTCGGATCGGCCAGACATTGGTTACTAGACATTCTAGCGGAAATATATACATTTCCGTTTCGATGCCTCATCTTTTATACTGCGAATGACACCTTGTTCATCTTTCCCTTTTCGCGAGTGCATACTCTTAATGTTGTTATTATATTTAAAAAGCTGTTCATGATTTATTTGCAGTTTGATACATCTTTTGTTCGCTGATGTTGAATTAATTTTGACATGTTTCAATAATTTTGTGGTTTGTTCACCATAGGCATATACAGTCAGTAACGTTTCCTTTATAATTTTTTTTTTACTTCAAAATTCAAAATAAGCAATGCTGCCATGGCTGCACAAGTATTTGAAGACTTAAGAAATTGAATGTTTGATTTCCCCCGTATAGGTTTGTTAAGATGTCCAGTCCATATCTGAACACTCTCATCATAGTGGGCTGTATCTTCATCTACCTGTTTGTGTGTCTGCTTGGTCTGGACGGCGCGCTGATCTCAGAGACTACATTTGAAGGACTATGTACGGTAAGTACAGGTCACTAAACATTGCATTCAACACGCACTCTTAAGTATGAATTTTACGTAGATCTCATAAATTCATTTTCGTTATATTTTTCATTGAAAAATTGATGTTGAATTAATAAATTGAGACATGTATCTGTTGCTAAATCTTCCGGCGGAGTTTAAAACAAACTGAAAGATTTGTCCATCTCAGACTCTACGCATATGGTAATGACTGTACCATCAATCGTATCCGCTAGGTGCGCACTTGGATGCTGACCGTGGGCTTCACCCTTGCGTTTGGGGCCATGTTCAGTAAGACCTGGAGAGTCCACGTCATCTTCACCAACACCAAGATGAAGAAAATGGCCATCAAGGATGTGAAACTGTTCGGCATCGTGGCCGTGCTTCTCCTGATGGACATCGTGATTCTCACTACGTGGCAGGTCGTTGACCCCCTACAGAGAGGCCTGCAAACGTTTCCCGCAGAGGTTCGTTATCTTGATAATATCATAAAAATGCTACATAGAAATATTAATATCTTTCGGTCATACAATATGAGGGGTAGTACATGTAGCACTGCTAGCTATAAAAGTAGAAATAGCACTACACTCCGTAAAAGGATACATATTAGCCTCCCCTGTATTTGTGTCTGCAAAAACATCAAGTCGATTGAGTATATCTTTTTAGCTGATTTCTTCAAATCGCTTCATTAAGTTAGACTTTTGAATACTGCACACTACCAATCACGTTCATTTATGTCTTGCATGCCAAAACACCACCTAGCGATTGAACCGTGTATATCCTGGCATTTGAAAGCCGCCAAAATTTTCAAAGAAAAGACAATGATAGTGTAACCATAACGTTCAAAACCTTGTAGATTTCAAAGATTTGGCATGTTCACCATACCTTGTAATAACACAATATGGATTGTATTCTTTATCATATCCAGCCTGGAAGGGAAGTTACCGTTGTGCCAGTGTTGGAGCATTGTGACAGCAACAACTTCACCCTATGGCTGGCTGTGATCTTTGTTTACAAGGGACTTCTACTGGTATGGTTCTGTGATTCACAATACATAATTATAAATTTATTAGCTTTACCAGAAGATTATGTTTTATTGTGCCGTGGTGGAGTCGCTGTGGTTGTATGTTTGTTTGTAATGAATATGTAAATAGCATAGTCAAAAAGCTAATAATGGACCTTCATGATACCTGGCTGGTGGGTAGGTATCGGGGGAACAGTCCGATATTGGGCCCCATTGCGGCTATCTATAGTACTGCAGCAGGCTATGCATCTATATCTATGTTTACAAAATACGCACATCGGAGATTTTGAATGTAAAATGACGCTGTAACTTTGTAGATCATACATTTCCTCCTGTAAATGAATGCAAGCTTTCAAACATGTGTACATATTTTTCAGCTTCCTGCTTATGTTCAAAGCCCTATACACCTTTCTCACGCGGCGGCCATGACAGATCTAAGACGAGTTCAATGAGGCAAACAAAAGACTGTCCATCATAATTAGCAGTTCAACCAATGATGGCCTACCAATTAGGAAAGTGACCAATAAGAGATTTGGCTGCATGTCTGTCAAATATTTGCATTATTATGTTTTTATTTTGCATCTCTTAAGGGGCTATGGGGTCAGTCTACGCTACTCTAAATTGATACATCTTTCGGTGCATAACACTAGTTATAATATTTATTATTTGATCTTATATTGTGAAAATTTGTGTGGTTTTGGGGAAATCTAAATAGGAGCTTATTTTAGAAATAAGTTTTGTCTGTTTGCCTCATTGACCTCGTCTTCGATCTAACATGGCCGCTGCGTGAGAAAGGTGTATAGCTAGCTGCTTACAGCTATCCGTCTTCCTTTTCCTTTGTAAATTTACAACGTCTTCAAATTTCATCTTAGATATTTAGATGTTTCCTGGCCTGGGAGACACGCCACGTGAACATCCCGGCTCTGAACGACAGCAAGTACATCGGCATGAGCGTGTACAATGTCGTCATCATGTGCGTCATCGGAGCCGGGATCTCATTCGTCATCAAGGATCGCCAGAACGAGGCTTTCGTGCTGACGTCACTCTTCATCATCCTCTGTACTACCATCACTCTGTGCTTGGTGTTTGTGCCTAAGGTTAGCAAAATACCGATTGCTTTAAGCTATTCACTGGTCTTTACTGGTAAAGCGTTTACATTCATACAGGGAATGTTTTATGCAATGTTTACAATGGTGTCCCAAACGCGCAGGGAGTATAATATCTGTAAAAACAACCAAACATGAAACAAATTATGGGTTTTAAGTTAGGTTTGAAAAATGGAAAATTACAAGCGCATTCTCAGTTTTATTCTAGTTAGTGAACTGCAAGCTCAATTTCATATGTACAAACCATTTGCTACCCCCCAAAAAAGACGTTTGCGGCTCTTTAGCTTTAGAACCGGTGCTTAGATGCTGAATATTTGGCTTTTCTTCAAATAGAAAGGAAACAGAACTAGACATCAACTTCCCCCTTCATATGGGGATAATGACTAACCACCTCCGTAAACATACGAACACGTGATTCCGGCAAAGGGGCACATGGCCAGAAGTCGGTATCGACCCTCGTCTCTGTTGATAGAGTAGTTCTTGATACAAACAATGCCTTTTTTTTAAATCTATTTTTATCTATTTATTTATTTCAGCACATATACAACAATTAAAAACAAATGATAAATAGATTGAAAAGAAAACATGCAGGGGGAACAGAAGCCTGAGTGTGCAGCTTTTCATGGCCCCCTTTGCCTTCTAATTCTAATTCTAACTCTAACTCCTATATATATGCATTGCCGCCCTCGTATTGAAGGTTTTAACTGGTTTCACCCTGGTTTCGCACCCTGGACAACGGTAGTAACATCCATATCCGGAACCCTGGCGCATTGTATCATGGGAAGTGTGAAAAAGGTCTATGTTTTACCCACAGCTAGTGACCATGAGAAACATGGCGGCCGAGGAGCGGACCAAGTTCAAGTGCATGCTGACCAGACGCTCGGGGTCAAAGGGCACGGACTCCGACAAACAGATGTCAGCCGCAGAGAAGACCAGAAGACTCCTCATCGAGAACTACAAACTCAAGAAAACACTACAAGACGTAAGGGTCTTAGATACTAAGAATACTCGGCACCAACATAGTCTTGTGCAGCTCGTGCTTAGCAAAAATGGAATATTTAGCCTTGAGACGAATATCTATTTTGACAGGGCCAATATCCATTGTAGGAAATATCTAGATTATTTAGAATCTGGATACATCTACTAACGAAGAAACTGATTAGAAATGATGATAATTAAAGACTGTAGCGTAATCAAATATCATCTTATGATAGAATGATACAGCAACCTTGATTTATGCAATTGTTGGTAACGTCAACATTATGATATGATAAAAAAAGCACTATACTTTAACAGGAACCAGTACTATGTTGATACCTTTACATAAGGCCCAACTGACCATTGTATTGCTTATGTGTTTGTCCGCCTTATCTTTTGTCGACTCTCAAATATCAGCCACACTGTTAGCCTGGATACCATACCCCAACCTCAAAAATATCTTTTGTGTTGGGGTCTGGCAGGATGGCTGTAGAAATGTTTTCGAAGGCCCTTTATCAGAGGGAGGAGAACCTAGGATTTATGACCACTCAAACCACAGGTAGCCAGCTACAACACACCACAGTTGGTCAGCAGGCTATCACAGTAGCGAATCAGGTACTTGGTGGCCACTGTTATGGATTCAAAAAATACAGTTGGGGGTCTTAGACCAATCATGGTAGGGGTGTAATTACCTCCTGGTGATCCTGTGTTGTCTATTGGTGGAATTTTTTGCCCACTATAACGGCAAATTGAGAAGAAGGCTATCCAT
>NC_049996.1:290734-318448 GCF_000003815.2 Branchiostoma floridae
ACAATAGATACTTGAGATCGGGCTGTGGTTAGATAACCAGGCTACCACACTGTCTGAGAGTCAGGCAAAACTACCGAGGTCACGGGTAAATTTCTCATCACTCGGTTTCCAGTGATGAAGTCGCGTCGTCACTGGCTTACCAGTGGAAAATATTTATCGTCACTAGTTTTCCAGTGATGAGGAAACTTCAGCTGGTAAACCAGTGACGACAAATATTCAGTTAACTGAAGAAAAAGGAATCATCATTTCAGTTGAGGGGATTTCAAAGTTAGCACTTACAGTTATACTAACGTCGCCTCTGCAAGTCCCCACACTCCCGGACCAAATCTAACAGTAACACGGCTATGGCGACATGTGAAATACGGTGTTTTTGTTGCATATCGAACTCAGCACTGGAACGTTCTACTCTAGTGCTATTAGAACGTGGTCACTGGAAGCCCAGTGCCGAAATAATTTCATCACTCGGTGTCCAGTGCCGAAGAGTCACCCATCACTGGAAAACCCAGTGAGGAACCGGTGACCTCGATGGTTCCGCACTCGGTGTCCAGTGACGAATGACGTTCATTACTGGGCCCCGAGTGACGAGCGGAGTTCATCACTGGGTCCCGAGTGACGAGCGGAGTTCATCACTGGAAACCGAGTGACGAGTCAAGGTTCATCACTGGAATTCCAGTGCCGAGAGAGCTTCATCACTGGAACAAAGCAATTCATCACTGGGAAACCAGTGACGAACTTTCTTCGTCACTGGGCGTCCAGTGATGACGCCATTTTGAACATATTTTCGTCACTGGAAGCCCAGTGAGGAACCCGTGACCCGCGTAGCCTTGCGAGAGTCAGTTTAAGATATTGTCACATTTGCAAAATAAATAGACAAGTATGATTTTCATATAGACACAAGCATTAAGAACCCTGTCTGTAATGACGACCGAATTCTATCGGGCCTCTGTGTACGTGCTTTTTGCAGTCTAGCTCGTAACCGTATACATCTGGCATGAATTTTATCTCCTTTCTTCATCTCAGAAAACCGAACAGCTGGACTCCTTGATGAGACAGCTTCAGGTGGATAGTGACATTGACGTTGACGCAGAAACTACGTGCAGTTACGTCAGAGACACCTGTCAGGAGTCTCCACGGTCACCGTCAATGTCAGGTCAGAGGTCACTTGTGTAACGTCATCCATATGTGCGACTGTCACTATGACAACATAGTTGGAAACTCTCAGTATTTTTGTCACCTTTTCGTTCTTTTTAAAAGCAGCCGTATATCATATCAAAAAATAAAATGACATTATCATATTTCTGCAAATGTTTAAAGAATCAGATGCTTGATATCGAATTCAACAAAATGATTTGATCAAGGTATACCAATTTATTCAAAAGGAAATCAAGCGCGGATTTCTATCAATTTTTGTTATTCCCGTGTGAATATTGCAAAAGCATATTGTCCAAACAGTGTTTCCTACTACAGAATACCTTTAACACGTTGCCAGGCCCAACAGTTGTTTTTAACGTTAATATCTTATTTTTCTGCAGGAGCTCTGCTCATAGTCCCGAAACACAAGCCGACCAGCTCCACCTCTTCCTACTCAGCCGACAGCGCAGACGTTTTTGACATGTAAGAACGTTTTTTCAATCCTTAAAAGTTGATTTTAATATATATCCTAACGTTTTAGTTTAAAAAAACTGTTGATGCAAAAATTATCCTGCAATTCCAAAGCTAGCTGCTAGGGGTCCACAACTACATCACGTCTTCCTTAATTCAGATTAAGGTCCTTAGTTTTGCTGCGGTACCAAAGTCATACACCAGGGGGCCCAAAATTAACTTTGACCTTCGTCTTTTCAACATCTACTAACATTCCAAATATCATCAATACCATCCGGATCCAGACGTTCTTTAATTATACTTACCACAAATATCAGAAACAGACACAGACGTGCAAGTAGACAGACAGATACACCCAAAACATAACTAGTAGTTAAGAAGACATAATACGAAGAATGCTTGGATTTACGTGGTACAAACATTTGTTTGTTTTTAAAACTTGAAACAGGAAAACGTCCTCTACACAGTCAAGTGTGTCGTTCAACTTGCCGCCATCTTTGTCCGGAGGCAACCTCGGGAACGAGACCAACCAGAACATCAAGATGCACCGGAAGTGCAATGGAACGAGAGCGGATTCAGTGGAACAAGAAAAGACAGCTGTGAGGCAAAAGCAAATCCTTATCACCATGGTAACCAACGTATGAAGAGCTCTGCAAAGCTGTTTTTGTCTCAGAGGGATTTTCAATGGTTTGGCTGGATGAACGAACTTAGACTGTTACCGAAATTAAAGGGTGACTGCTCAGAATATCGTGAAATAATGTCACGAAGATGTTTAGCTGAGACATTTAAGATATGCTGAATATTCAGTACGTAATGTCCGTTTATATACAGTGACTTACTGTGCTTCGTTTGTTTGTGAGAGACACTTGTGAGAGTACGCAGTAAGACACGTGCAACATATCAAACAACGTATTTTCTTAATCTATCAGTACATTTTATTTTTTTCATCATATGTAAAATATGATGGATGTCTGATACAAATATATTGCTCTGGTTGTTATCAATAGCACAGAAGTCGTGTAATATTTGTGATTATGTCGTGAGTAAAAAAAACTTATATTATACCTTAGTTTATACATCACATGGTGACAGTTTATACAAGTGCCGTCTTTCCCAAGTAAAGTCTGTATGCTGCTAGCAAAATGAAGATATAGTGCCAGTTGTAAATATTTATAAAGATATCATGTGTTAGACAGTTTTCCCCTCGATATTTGCACCAGAAAACATTGTACAAGTTTGCTGATGTTTCATAGGTGTGTATCCTTTTAGCCGTTTTCGATACTATCTCTATGGCCTTGACATTACATTATAAACATGTAAACTATATTAGAACGTTTTGTACAAAATTCATTTGTGGAAGTGTTGAAGACATGAATCTATCAACTGTTGTTTATAATTGCTGTTCTGTCTCCTTTTTGTAAGACTCAAGTGAAACGTTAGTCCAATAGTTTCCTTTGCCCAGTGAGTTATAAAATGTTCAAAAAGTTAACTTATATAATTACAGGAATTTTCTATCGAATCATATCCCTCGGTCTTCTTCAGCAATCTGACCCAATGACATTAACATATGATTTTGTGACGTCAGCAACGGGTCAAAGTTTGTCAGAAGTTGGTATCGACCCCGGTCTAAGTTGAGAGAATGTCTGTGTGGCCTGATGTAGACGGTATCGTTTATTTTTCTCGCAGCTAGAGTCGAAAATTCCAATAAGTCAATTCTTTTAACCAGAGAACAGCTTATTCCTCCTTATTTAGTTTACCTACTAAGATGGAATTTAACGTTTTTATGC
The DNA here is from genome assembly GCF_000003815.2 of Branchiostoma floridae. NCBI lineage: Eukaryota > Metazoa > Chordata > Leptocardii > Amphioxiformes > Branchiostomatidae > Branchiostoma > Branchiostoma floridae. Next base: position 294,124 of record NC_049996.1, read on the forward strand.
CTTTGGCATCTCTCAATCGAATGATTTCTCATCTCTTGGATATAAACCCATGCAGTGTACAAAAGCACCATTTATCATCCATTGGATGACACGTACATGTATACGCCTTTTGTCTGACGAATGAAAATTATCCTCTCGGATAAAAACAGTTGCTTGAGTCGATTTTGCACCGACCGTTGCACAGTAGAATACCCAGGGACCTGTAAAATTAAGAACATCATTGGATTTTCAGAGCACAACAGTCCTAACGTTCAATAAAGAGAGCAATTTTGAAACCAAACATCCGCCAATAGGAAATGGCATCTGTTAACTAGTGACGCTTCCTGTAGAAATAGATAAAGGGTGGTTAGTATGCTAGATAATGTCTCATTCGTAACAATTCCTCAGCATGAGAGTAACAAATAAACATAACAGTCGCAAGTGACTGTAAAATAAATGCAAAAAGACTTAGTAATTACCCGGGTAGGTAGGACTCGCACGTCAGCCCACCGAAGTCTTCCATGTCACACTCCTCTATCGCCGCCTGGCGGTTCCCGTCTCCACAAAATGACCGCTTACAACCTGGCGACGGGCGGACATATTTCAGATCTCACAAAAACATACAGGGTGAGGCAAGAAAAAGAGAGAGGCAAAGAAAGACACAGAGAGAGATGGACACAAAGGCAAGACAAAAATGACACATCAAAAGCAAAACTTTGTTCCGTCTGGCTGAAGTAAACATGTCTGACCGATGCAGCTGTCTGTGCTGATTTGGTTGCCGTCGTCACATTCTTCTCCCGCCTCATCATCCACGATGCCGTCTCCACAGTAGGACGTCTGGGGGGAAATCACAAAAAGCCGATCAACAGCGACCTCAAGCGGATCCCTACTGTAGGGTAGATGGCTTTTCAGTACTAGAGACAGGCGTTGTTAGAAATCACAAATCACACAGATGTTGGGCCATTCACGCTCAGAAGATGAAAACAGGAAACTATATATACTTAACTATTTTATACCGAACTATATACTTAACGAATATATTACGTGCCCATTTATCACTTCCAATCATTGTACAACGTACATGACAAGCATCACTTCCTCCCAGCCCACAGGGCCAACTTTGGACCCGGGCCAAACGAACTCTCCATCCTACCAGTCTCCGATTACGCCATTTTACGCCTCCCTTCCTGTCACTCTACCACACTGAAATAACTACGGACATTAGCACTACAGACAAACACTGAACTTAAAAAGCAATGGCTCTGTTCTCACGGAGGTATACCTAATGTATGCATACGCACCCGCACGGGGCGCCACTGCACATCATCACGTAGATAAAGCCGTTTGATGTCTCCTCTGTAGACAATCATCCCCTCCTGGGAGATTCTGTTCATCTCTTTTTCATCAGCAACCCACTGAATCTAAACATTAAAAAAAACGGACAAAGTCTGTTATCATAATCAAGATTATTGAATTCTAATTACAAGATATAGCAAGATAGATACACCTATATGACAATATGGGACATTTGGCTAGTCTAATGTGTAGGAATTTTCATACTTTGAAACTTTAAATCAGAATTTTTTTTTAGAAAAGATTCAAATATACAGGCATTTTCGTTATCGCTTTTACCTAGGAAAACATGATTTAAATTAAATACCACTAACAACATTCATTGTTGAATGATACATGTACAAAACATAACATACACTCATCATGGAAGTGGAAGGATTCTGCAGTCCGTTGATACAGTTACACTGCCCGGGTGGTCCTTGAGGTCCTCGCGTACCCTTGTCGCCTTTTTTGCCTCCAGCTTTCAAAAAATAGAACATATACACGAATAAATTATCCTCAGTTTGAAGCCACACGACAACCGTAAGTTGAATGTCCTCAAGCCATGGGTCATTGATACAAATGATGAGATCAACCCCATGTCCGCACCCCCAATCCGTCAAAATGTAAAATAGGAACATTAAGATGCTAATATTATACGGACATGCCGCCAGTCTCTCATTGTGATCGACAACTAGGATACCAGAGCATCTACTAGTACCTAATACTGTTCCTTTTCCTGTGCAAACATTTTTTTTCTGAACAAAGACATCGTATAAAACTCTAACCCGTACCCGGTCCAGCCACTCCGTTAGACCCCGGTTTTCCGGGCACCCCCGCCGGCCCTGGAGTCCCCCTGGGACCCACAGGTCCAGGAAACCCGCGATCTCCCTGCAAGAGATTTGGAAAACTTGCTCTATATTTCTCAAGGTAATTAAAGAAATCTTTTACAAATTCAACTGTCATAAACGGTATATGCAGGTGCCTTCTCGAACAATACCATATGTATAGAGACAAAAGGAAGGGAGAAAGAAATCTGATTGGCGCTTGCCATTTCTTTTGCTATGGGTGTCAGATGTACCGTATTATCAAAAACTTCATAGAAGCAAAAATGGAGCATTTGAGTGAGCAATGCATCTATACCGTAGTATTTGAGTAGTATAGTTGGTACTGCGATGTGTATATAGAGATCTAGACCTTACCTTTTTTCCCCTTCTACCAGACACGCCAGGTATTCCCGGCTGTCCCGGACCACCAGGAGGCCCTGCTAGTCCTCTGTCTCCCTGTGGGAGTTTCGTTAGAAATATATCATTAACACCGGACACAGTATACATTGTCACAAAAAATTACCTCAGAATTACCAATTATGACAGAAACTTATCTACCAAAACGAAAATTCATAATCAAGGCGTAAAGGAATCAAATGCACAACTTATAGATAAGTATAGCAATAAACATATTATTATAGTGTCAAAGCTTACACTTGATAATAATAGTACAGACAAATATTGATGACTGCATGCCTGCGATTTACCTTTTCACCGCCAGAGGGACCGGGAAAACCTAACATTCCCTTGTAATTGGTTAAAAGAAGGAGAATGATAAAAGACAAGATATTAAATATTAGATAACAAAGGACAGCAGATCAAATGCAACAGACTTATAAAATACATTAGTCAGTTGTGGAGAAAAGGTAAATTCATTAATGTAATTCCAGAAATGTACAAAAGAACATCCCAAGTCATTGGTATCATGCTAAATCGTTAATAGTTATATTCTAGTTGAAAATCTCAAATTCAAATCAGCTGAGAGTGGCATCGTTATATGTAGATGCTGTAGGAACTAAGTTTTAAATTAAGAATATAGAAAGAGAACAGACAAATCTGAGTTTTACATACCCTTGCTCCCTTTTCACCTGGCGATCCAGGGACCCCAGGATCACCCTAAACCCGGAATGTTTAACAAGTGTTTTGAGTATTAAGTGATAAATATTACCAATACAAGCAATAACTAGTAATTAATTGGCTGATTTATCTATCACGTGAGAAAGCAATCATAGTTTTTACTTTTGTTTGTTGTTGAACATACATCTGAGTTGAATACGATGTTACTTTAGTGCAAGGTTTCCCATACGTTACCTTGTCTCCCTTTTTCCCGTAAGTACCCTGCAATAGAAAACGCAACAATAAAGCCAGATTCGTTATGGATAAGTAGGTTTCAAAAGCAACTATAAATTAGCACATAACGTTTTTCACATGCATAATAATTCTATTGGAACTGTTATATTTGTTAACAACTGCATATCATTATATTCATTTGTAAGAAAGGTCGGTGTCACACCTTATCTCCTTTTGGTCCTATTACACCAGGTAATCCTCTCTCTCCTTTTTGCCCCCTTTCTCCCTACAGGTATTCAAATGATACATTTGTTAAAGAACAATCAAGTGAACACAAAGTTCCTGTTGTCAACTTCATGCGTCATCTTAATATAATTCCGCACTTAACTTGCAAACTGAATCTGAATCATTGGGACAGTCATGTTAACAGATATCTTCAACCATGCAGATTCTGGTCATCCACTGAGCAAGCCAATCATCGCTATTTTCCTAATATTGTTTTGTTTATTTTTTGGCTATCTGAAAGTAAAGAACTACAAATTGTAGATACAACTATGAGGACCTTTGCCCAGGTACAGAATGCATCAACACCGTAGCAATTCCTGATATACAGATGATCTGTTGGGAATATAAAGTCAATCAACATCAGATTCTTAACTTGATTTCATTCAGTCCATGTCTTAAACAAACCTTCACAGTCAATGCAATGGGATGAATATTTTCACAAAGATCAGACCCCCTTGATGAGAATTCTTCGATATTCATGCCAGCATTGCTTACAATGGAAAATTCAAACTCTTTTTGGAGGATGCAATATTCAGTATAAAGAGATACGTGACGTAAGAAATCCTCAGCGGTACGTAGTCCCACCATCCTTACCCGCGTTCCCTCCGGACCGGGATCACCCTTGTCACCCTTCCGACCTGGTAGGCCGAAAGGCCCTCGCAGACCCCGGGAGCCCTTGTAGCACGGTCAGGAACAGTGATGTAACAGATCTAGACATGTCTGACTTTCTAGTGTAACCACACAAACGCATCTGTGACCCCACATCACCATGCCACCAGATGTCAGACCAAGGCTTCTCGAAAGAGTAGGCAGGCTACGAGGTCTGTTCAAGTTATCAAGGAAGTGTTTTGGTCCCATGCAACCATTTTATAAAACGCGGTTACCTGCATGTACCGTTTCACATGAGGATATACGACCAAGTGGATATTGGTAAATGTAAACTCATCACCAATAGCACCATGCCACCAGATGTCAGAGCAGGGCTTCTAGAACGAGTAGGCAGACTACAAGATGTCTCTTGTTAAAGTTATCGAGCAACTCCTTGCATTTTGTTCTATTTTGACCGTATAATGGATCGAAGTCACCTGCAAGCACTGTTTCGGCAGAGGAAACACGACCAAGCTGATACCGGTGTTTAAAAACGCATCCTGTGCATATCCAAGAGTATGCAAATCACCCACAAACGTTGAGAGGCAATACAGGCGTCGTCCAGGAGATCGTCTCTTTTTGTCGTCGAAACTTTATCACGCACATTACAGACTCGATGCCACTACAGGTACAACAGGCAAGCAAATACGCAAACTATAAAGCCACCTTATAGAAGACATTTATGTACATTTGCCCAAGGTGCAAGTTCATGCGCAGCTAAAACGTGAACACACCTTATTACCGGGAGGCCCAACTTTACCCTGTATCGAGGAAGGATATCACATAAACTGTACGCTAAAACACGTTTTATTTCATGAATCAAAGACTATGCAGTTTTAGCAAAATAGAACAGAACAATGGTGACAATGATTTGAAGGGTAAAAAACAGGTAAAATTTTCGAACACAACGTTGACCAACCGTTGGTCCACGAAGACCAGGCGATCCGGGTTCTCCCTATAAACATAAATCCATTGTAAAACTGTCATGATAAAAAATTGACACATAAAGAGGTTATTCTTTTTTATCAATAAGCCACCATTTCTTCTGACTCAAAAAGATTGTTCTCAAGAATATCCTCTTGAATTAAAAGTGAAGTAACAAACCTTTATCCCTCCTGATGATCCAGATCCTCCTGATCCAGATCCAGGATCTCCCTTAGGGCCAGGGTAGCCCGGTGGACCAGGTGGCCCGGGGGTCCCCGGTGGACCAGGGGACGACGGACACGTGACTTCACAGGTACCGTCGGGCTATATGAGATAAAGACAGCAAGGTATTATGGGATGTTTCCCCCATGTGATGTCATGACTGTCTGCCATGTTGAACGGTTAAACTTAGAAGTTGACAGGTAAATTTGAAGTTGTACATGTAACAACAACATACGGGGAAATATATCATACCCATGCCATATTTATAAAGCCCACCAACATTCTATTATGCGGCCACGGGGCGGGAGACGATACCGACTTCCATCTATGGAGACTAGTGATCCAAATCTTGCAATTCAATCATTGTGTTTGACACTACTGAGTTCCTTTATAAGGAATGTGCATCTGTTGGATTTGAGCTTTTGTATGTAACAGATTGACAAATGGCTGCAATTGCTTGCAAAATCGGACCACCTTTGGTTTAAAAACGCCGGTAACAGTTGTCGGCGTTGAGGTCGGTGTGACTTCGTGCTCTCCGTCGGGTTCCACCGGAATTTCCGGCCTTGGCCCGACTTCTCCCGACGGCCTCAGCCTCTTCAGGACAGACGTAGGCGGTGGAGGAGGGGGTATGGGAGGTGGAGGGAAGGGCCCCAGGCTGAAGTCAGGCATTTTCAAGAGCGAACTCGGTTCGAAGGACGAGTCCATTAATATTTGGAACAGCAGATCGTCAATTTCTGTAGGAAATGGAAATGAGACACTTTTTTTAAGTCCTTCAACACAACTAAAAACATACAACTCATGCATTGCATATGTTTACTTAAGTAGCATTGATTTTCAAATGAACGGCTAATGTGTTAATAATTTTGCCAATAATTTGTCAATTTCTACAAGATTTTGAAAATAGAAAAGCCTTAGAAAGTGACATAACGTTTTTAAGTCCGTCAATATATCTGTCAGGACGTAAACTTTTACATAGTTCCATTCATATTTTTTTCAATATCATTTGCTTTATTGACATTGCATGAAAGTTGATAAGTTTTCCTAGCAATTTGCTAGAATTATTCTATAGATTATGAAAATTAAAGTTCAGTTATTCGCATCTCATTTTTTACTTACCCCCAGAGAAGCCGGCCTCTGACAATACCGAATATTCGGCTGACAATATCATAAACACAACAACAAAGTAGGTGGTCCAGATCATTGTTGCTTTTCTGTAATAAAAATAATAAAATAAATTAAGAAATATCCGAATTTACCACACTATACACATTGAAAAAAGAAAATTTTTTCGTAAATTATTTCCCAAAAATTTGGTTTCTTTGAATTATGAAGCTAAGCTTATAAAAAAGATATACGAAGTAATTCTAAATATGATTAGAGTAATTTACAACCAAAACATAGGCAGCCAACCATAAACAAATAGCATATCCATCATTGAAGACCACATCAACACGCAAAGATGCAGCAAGTCTACGAAGCCGAGGTACAACTACATGCATATACATGTAATTTTCTTTGCTGTATATAATTTGATAACGCAAGCAGGGCTACAAACTTAACCACATTCTGACAACTGAAAAATGATATAGGTTATCATAACACTGAGTCTAGTTCTCTTCAATGGTGTGCCAACATGCGATGAACTAAAAACAATCGTCGCCAAGACCTATTTTGAGCATACGAGTAAATCTCTTGGCTCTACGAACATATATAACGTTACGTAGATGTCACTGTTTATCTGCTGGCCAAATGCACAGAATATTACACTTACATAGCATCTATACCTTCTCAAAGACCGGACGAAAGCTGCAAACGATAAAGACTTGGACTAGGAAAATGGCCTCCGCGTTTGACACCGTATGTTGTACCTCTAGTAGCGTAGTTCTTTCAAAATATCAGCGGCAGGAGGGGCGTTCGGCGGCGCCCGATCTGAAGTAGACAAACAAGCTCGCAGAGAACTCTGCGCTTGTCGCGGGACCGCCAAATGCCGCGGATAGCTACAGTTATTTGCAGAAGAGCGATCAAGGCTTACTGGGGTCGGAGCAATGCTAAAAACACTGGCGGGGTATTTGTGTCTACCATTAAGATAGATCACCCGTCATATGGGCGGGAAGGCAGATTTATAATGTCAAGTGTGACGTGTGGCGTTGACAGGAGAAAACCCCTTTAATACCCACTCCTCACTTGGGGCTGCGACCACCCTGTAATCAAAAATTTGACAGATCGCTCCCAACGAAATTTATAGATGAAGAACAAATCTTTTAAAATTCTGTGCGTTTTGTTGTCTTAAATATCAAATTTCTGTATTGTTCACAATATTCTATTCTTAAAATCATCAATGGTCACACAAGTATAATTCACTGTGCTGTCGCGCTCAGGACAGAAAATTCATTCGAAGTGGCTTTTTTTGCGTTCTCTACATTGGTATAACTATCTATTACAGGGACAATGAATTCATTAGGTGTAAACGTTTACTATTTACAAGGACGTCTCATATAACGTCCTTGCTATTTAGCTGTATTATATTGGAGTGCGTGCAGCATTGAAAATTGAAGTCAAACAGATGTACACATTTAGCAATGAAGTTGAGAATGCCCGCCAAGTCTTCAAATGATATCCCAAAATACCCAATGCAGACATCCGTGCCAGATATCAGTGCTTATATGTGACGTCATAGCCGCCATGCTGGTTGGTTGAACCTGTCAGATCTGCACAGCAAAAGCTGCATGTGACGTTTTGGTCACGTGAGTGCAACCAACCAATAGTACCTCACATTCTACTGGAACAGAGGCTTTTACCTTCTAATCACGTGTAGGTGATGACAATTAATTATCTCTGATCAAAAGAAATGTTTGCAGTTACATGTACCTACTTTATATCACTTCAAGTAAAAATAGTGACCATCACAATGGTGGAATGACCAAGTGAGTAGCTAGTGTGTCAAGTAGGTTGAGAGTTCAATCCCTGGCAGTCAAACCAACAACTATAAAAATTGTACATGCTGTATTCTTTCTTAGAACCCAGCATTTGGAAAAGAGTCTAACGTAGTTGAACACACACTAGCGGTGACCTACGCAGCTGCTGTAGTGATTAGCACAAAGCTGTGTGGCCTAAGGGCTACAGAAATGGAGATGGACACAGCCCTTTGCACCATCTAGGGCATGGAGTTTTAACTTGTTAATGTTCTACAAATCTTTGAGTAAAGTATATCCCCTACCCTGTAAATATCCCAACTATCTACGATTTATAATTTTATAAAAAATTAATAAAGCATACATGTATCTGTCTATGATAAAGATACTATCAGGCATGTTTGTCTATAATAAAGATGCAAAGGCTCAAGTAAATTCTACAATCCTACACTAGGAAAAGAAGCTACATCATTTACACAATATACAATGGGATCTAGAATGGAAATATTTTTATTAAGTTTCCATATCTTCTTGTATTGTTGGACTGCGAACAAAACAGCCATTGCAACAAACATGGCCATAGGTTACAAAAACCCTAAATTCTATTCTATGTCCTTCATTTGACCAATCACACGTACCCATTCCCCAGACATCCTTCCAACTGTACATCCTAGATGGTGTAATGCTATTGGTTATTGAACAACAGTAACCGGATCTGATTGGTTAATATTAGTGTGGAAGATGATGTGATTGGCCAGCTATGTAGAGACACTGCATTACATGATTGGCAGGAATATCAAGACCCAAACATTTGGTGAAATTGTCTTGGGAAAAAATTTGCTGTTCAATGATACCTGCTTCTTGAAACATCATACTTAAACTTTTCACTCAAATTGAATACCTAGGAATAGAATAATATGTTTTACACAAGAAAAAAAAGAAAGCTCTTATACAAAACACAATCAATAAGATGCTATTCCATCTTCTGTAAGTTCTTTCAAAAAGAACACAATTAAAAAGCAAATATAATATGTGCTCTATTCCAACAACAAGACACTACTTTATAATGTGTCTCTTTTTTTCAATCGATGTTCATCATATTTCTTTCGGAACACAGCCACACACAAGCAAAAATTCGAATCACAGGATTCAAGAAAATACTCAATAGCAATTACAGAAAATAACAGCATTCATACAACTTATGCTATCATATAAGCATTTCATATCTAAAGGTGTGAGTAGTGTAGATTCAAGGTGCGTGTTGACTTGTCATAAAGTGATGTAACATATTGATTACATAGAAAAATCTTGCATATGTTTCTATTCAAGTGTGCAAATAACTGCTCTGATATCTGGGTTTAAATAACAGCCAAATTCAGAAATTTGTTTTTACAAACTTTTGAGAAGAAGCAACTACTACCAAAAACTGAAAATGGGCTTTTGGATTTCCAGCCGTCATTAATGCAAAGACAGACCAAACTTCTTTTTTTTTTATATTTTCAATTAGAAATATAGGGGGGGAAAAGTCATGTTTGTTGCAATGGTACCAAAACTGGTAAATTTGTCCACTTCTGATGGTAGCTATGAAGACCCATCAAGTATTTGTTGTTTTGTATTAAGTTTTCTGTAGGCAGAAGGAAGTGAGGGAAGTTTTAAGTTTGGGAATCACGGCTGCGTGGTGGCTTCCTGTACTTGACCTTCCGCTTGCTTTGATGCCTACAGTAGGAAGAAAGAAGAATTAGACAAACTTTCATCACAGAAATATCACTAAAATGACTACACAACACATAACATATCACATATTCCATTAAACATTTCTGACCAAAGGCTAGAACAGAAAGATATGAAGAAGACAATGTACATGTATAAAACATATGATCGGAAATCAACATTTACTAACTGGCAATAGACATCTTGTGTACACCTTTTCTTCAGGCTACCGTCAGAGACAAACCGTAGTTAAGAGCAATACTAATAATATTTTACTATACTTATCACGTACACATGTACTTAAGTTATAAAACTATTAGCAATCTTTCTTAAAACATACGAGAGCAATTTTTAGAACAATTGAAAAGACAATGAATTAGGAAGTACACCCCAAAAAGACATTATACAACCTAGTTTAAAAGACATGCATGGATTTGTAATGTATCAAAAACTTCCAGAACAAAACAGGACATTTTCGTGTCCCTTTCACTACTCTATAACATTTGCAACTCTTCTATTCAGTGTACGATCAGTTGCGATTTAGTATATCATTGAAACAACCATGGCAAGTTAATCTGCATGGGTAACAACTAACATTGGCAACAAAAGAGGACTTATGAGAGTCTACTTCTTGTACTGGAACAAAGACTTCCTGTTTATAAATGAATGAATTTAAGAACTTTATTGTACATTTATTCTCAAACAAGCTAAGTAGAGGTCATAGTAAAATGGCACAATTTGATATAAGAAAAGTGGAATCTTTCTACATCTACAAAGGCTACATCATACTAGTATGTACAGGTTCAACTTCTCCTAAAAAAGACTTTACCTTCTTTTTCTTCTTCTTGGCTGCCTTCCTGTTGGCGGAGGAACTGAGAACAGCCTTGATCTTCTCGTCTGTGACCTGGTGCTCCGACTTGATCATGTCAGGATCGAAGGGTCCCTCCGTCAGGCGGATGTTCCCGTTTGGCATCAGGAGCACTGTGAACTTGAACTGGGCAACAAATTCTCCTGCAGAAAAAAAAAATTCAGTTAGATCAGTGTGCTAGCCAACCTGAAATTGTTTTTCGTCCCCTGGATGTCGAATGGAAATCCTGTCGAAGGTGGGACGACCTAGGGGGTCCGGGTGCATGCTCCACTGGGAAAATTGTGAAATGTAGACCGTCTGAAAAGCAGTTTATTCTATCCTGAGGGGAAAACTTTGCTGGTAGACTCAGCTTGATTCAATTAATAACATTACATGCCAATTTTTGTCTGTCATAGTGGACGGAATGGGCAAAATTTTTGTCCGTCCCCAGCAGCAAAATTCCATCAAAGGATGTAAGAAGTTAGATTGAAACTGTGAGGAGCTTACAATAGTTTGGGCTATATAGCAAGGGTCTGGAGCGGGTGCCATTTGGCGCTAAGTCAGGTGACCTCAATATGACTGTTGCAAGGGTCTGAGCGAGCTGCCATTCTGCACTAACACAGGTGACCTCAATACAACAGCAATTGCCCAAGGTGCAGCAATAGCATTGTAGGTTTTGAACCACTCATGTCATCAATGTTATGCCTCTTGGTAAGAAATGGAAACAGGAAGGAAATTCTACTGACCCTCTCTCTCATACAGCACCGGGAATGGAGTAAGCAGCTCATGATTGACACATTCCACCACGCCCATTCTCGCCTTCTTCTCATCATCCATCAACCTATGAAAAAATACAAGGATCATTGTAAAAGTCATAGTCTCAGCAGGGCTCGAAATACTGGGTGCATGTGCACCCAGGTGCACCCAAAATTGGAGCTGTGCACCCAATTATTTTCTGTGGGTGCACAGGGTGCACCCAAATATTTTCTTACGTTTAAGTATGTAAAGATATCAAAGTATACTATACTAAGCATACATCTGATTTTTTTACATCATATTCTTGACATCTAAGTGTTAGAAAGATAATGAAAATGTCTGTCATTGTACTTGTTTAAGAATTTGATAGCTTTTAACTAAGTTTTATTATTAGGTTATTACTTAGATTTAAGTGGTGCACCCAAAAATTTTTTGGTGCACCCAATTTCTTACGCTGGGTGCACCAGTGCACCTAATCCCAAAAATGAATTTCGGGCCCTGCTCAGGATTTTTTTTATCTTAGGAGTTTACTTGTCAAGTTTTTGTTTAAGAAGTATTTCATCTTCTGTTGTCTTACCTGAGCGTAAAAGGCATGGTGGCAAATCGGTTGGCTACATCACTGAAGAATGCTGTAGTGGGAAGAAAGATTTCATCAGTGCAAAGGACAAAGAAATGAGGTCATCGTACACATAGAGCATTTTATGAATGGCACAAGTTTACATGGAAGTGACATTGCTGCTAAGGTCACTATGGTGAGGCTTTATTCCTTTTAAAGTGTGCGATGGGTTCCTTACAAATCTAAGATCAATACTTCATGTTATACATATATATATACATACATCCGGTTTATGATCTAATATAAGATTATTGTACCTCTGGATGCCTTCATCTTGAGTTGGTACACCCTGTCCATCTGTCTCTTGAACACCGTTGTTCTCGTCTCTTGTTCACGGCCCTGGAACATCAGATGGAACAAAACATCAGCACATTTATTTTCTATTACGTTTCAAGGTTGACGACTAAACTACATCTAGCCTGCAAACGTATGTGCCACAATACAGAGTACACAGTACACAAACAACCTATGACTCACAGTTTCTAAATCTTAAGAATTCTTTGGTCTTAAAACACAAATATATAGTCTGAAGGAGGTAGTGATGAACAAATAAAACCTTATGTTACTGATATCTACTTTGATGTCTTTCCAGCAAAATTCAACAATACACACAGAGAATGTAAGAGCAGGTTTTACCTTTCCCTCCCCAGAGGAGACAAGAATGTCGACAGCATACACTTCATGCACCTCGAACTCACACTTGTCATGTTCCTTCCTGTAAAGAAAGAAAACACATATACGATCATACACTTGTATTGTGTACAGACTACTGTTTAGGCCTTTGGGTGGGACCGCATGGCACGATCGGGAGCGCGTTGGTCTCAGGCCCGAGAGGTCCGGGGTTCAAATCCGCTTGCCGTGTCACCGATCTTGTGCCCTTGGGAAAGGCACTTTACACGACTTTCCTCACCTAACTCAGGTGTAAATGAGTACATAGCTGCGGCTAGTGGCAGTGACAGGCCTTTGTGGTGGTGACAGGCCATAGGGGCATGTTCGGGCATGACGCACCCGCCATGACACATGAGTCAGGGGTAGGAGGAACCCCTTGCATCCTTGGTCGGAAGTCCTCCTAGGAGACGGAAACTCCAAACAACAAACCTGCATCTGCTGGGGCTGTCTTACACGTTGCATACAGTTGCCCCTGTAGGACTAGTGCGCCAGTGGAAGAGAGGGTGGAGAAGGACGTGCACACCCCTCCTTCACCTTAAAAACCCACGTGCAGGCCAGGCAGACGGGTCGCCTTAAACCCGTCAGCCTACCATTGTCTTCCAAGACAGACGGATGCCAACAACTGTTTAGGCCTTTGAACCGTGCTCTACGGCAACGTCTTGCAAAGCTGAACTACTGATTGGCCTTCAAAGTCTAAATGACATTTGGCAGCACTATGCCCAGTATTCTTTCCATCATATGATTTTTGGGGACTGGCTGACTATTCATGTCAATGAGCCCATTGAGGATGAAAACTTGACTACGCTAAAATCTGTACTCTTGCAATTTTGAGATTCTGCAGCCTTCTGCATTAGTATGAATGGCACTTCAATTAAAGATTCAGTTAAGCTTGTCGTCTGTGTGACAGTGGCTTTCTCTTACCTCTGGTTCTCGTTGGGGTTCTGGATAACAGACTTGTCTCCGTCAATCACATTCTGTTTCAGTTGGTGAGACAACATGCCTGTAGGAAAAATACAACATTTTACAGTATTAACTCTTCCATTGTGAATCACTTATAATAACAGTACAACAGAATCCATTGTGTCTATACAGAGCTGTGTGCCAACACAGAAAGTTCAAGTTAGAGCAACAATTTAGAGTACGACAGATGTACAAGACCCTTTTGATCTAGGTAACCTACAGTATAGTTTAAGACTGGTTATGTTTAAAAAAAAAAAAATCTAGTGATACTTCAGCTTACCTTCAATAGGCTGACATTCATATGATTCGGCAATCTTCTGTATGACGTCAGTGATGTCATAGTTCTGCATAAAAAACAAGGCAAGGTTGGAATGAAATCTATTTTCTTCCTTTCTTTCCCTCTACTTTAAGACTGCTTTGTCTTAGTTGTCTTCCTCAACACTTCTTAAGACTTTCTGAACTTTGGAGAGCAAAATAAATATTGACTCATTTCTTTCAGAAAGGGGAAGCTACACTCAGTATCCATTTTCCAAAAGTCTAACGTTTCTATGAATTAAAGGTGAAAATCCCAATAAGGTACCAACTGTTCAATTTACAAGTGATTTGAAAGTTGCACTCCATGCTTTCTTGGTGTCAGAGCCAGAATTACACCTGTATCTGTATCTGTATCTATATAACCGGTATAACCGCCGTTCGGCGTAACACACCAGCTTTGCAGGCACGCGGCAGCAGCTGGTTATATTACACCGAACGACTCGTTACCCCTAACTTTTGCACATCTATCTGCAAGCGTTCTTTATAACTACCAAGAGAAGATGCCCCTACTGTACTTGGTGATAACAAATTCCACTCTACGATAGTTCTGGGAAAGTACGAATTTTTGAACACATCAATCCTAGGTTGGTAACTCTGGTATTTGAAGGCATGACTGTTTCTTGTTCTTTTTTGAGCTGGTATTAGATACTTATCCGTTGGTACGTCCACCAGTTTATTGGTCATTTTGTACATCATGGAAAGTCTGGACATTTTCCTTCTGTCTTCAAGTGACATCCACTGCAAATCTGTTTTCATTTTGGTAACACTAGAATCCCTGTTATAGTTGTTTGTGCAGAATCGGGCAGCTTGGTTCTGTACCCTTTCAAGTTTATCTTTGTCTTTCTTTGTATACGGGTCCCATACTGTAGCGGCATATTCAAGGTTAGGTCTTACTAGTGACGTGTATACAAGTGATTTTACCCTGCAGTGTTCTCACCAGGATTTTTTCACAGCGTCGGGCAGGGGTTCGGGGGCCGCCGAAGGCCCCCGGCGGGGTCCAGGGGCAGAGCCCCGCTGGGGGGCCCCAGGGGGGCGAAGCCCCCCGGAAGCTCTTGCATTTTCGGCTATTCAGAAGGCTTATTGTATCAGTTTTTAGGGGCATATCTACGATAATTGTAGCAGTTTGACGTAACGATACTTTGAGTCAAAGCATCAAAGACAACTAAAAACTCATAAACAACAAACTTTACTCAGCTCAACAGTACTCATAAGTATTGTCCGGTTTGCCACCAACTTTTTCTAGATAAACAACTTTGACAGTCTCTGTTTCCATCGTATTTTTTTTCATCGTAAACAGAACAAAACACGCAGAAACATGTGCTCGGCACGGGGAATCCCCGGCCGACTTTCAAGTTCGCGATCGGCGGACGAATAATGCGTTCACATAAGAGGTGTCGGACGTAAAAACAACAAGAATACCTTTGCTTCCTTTTGATATGAGTTTTGGGCCCGCAAAATCTCCAAAACGGCAGAAATTTTCGGGGTAAAATACGGTAAAATTTGCTCTAAAAATGGCGGTCGTTGCTGTTGTTTATCCTAAACCAATGAGATCGCTAGCTTCCCCTGACGTCACAGAGACGCATCAGATCTCGCGAGAATTTTTTGCGAGAATTTACGATGTTTTCGCCGCCATTACCGCTAGCTGCCTGCATGCACGCACGATGTTTTCGTCATTTCTCAACGCAAATTTCTCGATCTTTGGAAGGTTTTAGATGATTTACAAGTATACTGCAACATAAAAGGGAATGTATACAAGTGCTATTTTTGTGCAAGTCCAAGAAGCGTTTCTTGCCGTTCCGATTTTAACCGGACTTGAACCGAAACTTTTTACAAGTTTTGTGCCGGTTCTCTGTTTACAGTACAGAACGCACGCCGCGCAAGGGGCGGTCCTGGGTGGGGGCTGCGAGATAGCGGTACGCGGGGTGCTATAAAACACCTCCCTTCGAGCTGAAACTTCCTGAAACAGCGGAGGCGCGTGCTTGGCACGTGCTTTCGCATTTTTACTACGGTATTTTTCCAGTTTTCCCCCATTTTTTTGCCGCTACGCTGGGTGAAAATACAGCGTAGCGGGCTTTTTACAGCGTCATTTTTCCAGCCCACAGCGTATCGGCCCGCTATGCTGAAAAGGCCTGGTGAGAACACTGCCCTGGTTGGGCATGCCCACAAGTTGCGTTTGATTACTCCCTATGTCTGTTTAGCCTTGGTCGTTATTTTGTTAACATGGACACCCCACTTCAGCCCAGTTGTTAATATAACACCAAGGTATGGGTGGGTTTTTTGTGGTTTCTAATGTCTGACCACAAAACTGGTAAGGGGACACATTTGGTGTTCGTTTGTTTGTTATGTGCATGATATGGCACTTATCAGGGTTGAACTGCATAAGCCATTTCCTTTGCCATTCTTCCAGGGTGTTCAGATCTTTCTGAAGAACTTGTGAATCATTTTGTGTGGATACCTCTATTATATATAACAGAGACACCTACCTCATTTCCTGGTTTGACCATCCTCAGTGCGGCCTCCGCAGCTAGATACGCCGCCTGGATCACGTCAGCTTTGCGTCCAGTCACAGGCTTGTCCTTGGACGCGCCAACAACCAGAGTGTGTGCTACACCGGCGATGAAGCCATCTATGTGCACCCCAAGATCTCTGTAAAAATAAAACAACGATCATATCCAGTTGCTTGAGTAACTGCTTTTTGGCGTATCTTATTACCTGGATGTCTAATCTTCGTTGACAAAACAACTATCATTCTACTGTACTGTAAGATGCATATTTTCTTTGATACATGTACATTTACATCAAAGTCAACGGAACAAACACAGTCAGTTTGTTGTTAACTTTGAGAAAGCTAATGATAAAAGAAAGCACAGTAGAAACTTTGTTATTGTTTCTTCTACAGAAAATACCATATTAACCAGAATTTCTCAAAAACATGACAGGACAAAGTCAATGAGTGCAAGGAAAGTTTCATAAGGCTGCTTTACTTTTAATTCTTTGATTCCTATACAGTTTTGAGACTGCAAATCAGGGGTCTAGCCAGCGTCCGTTTTTCCGTCAATTGACGGAAATTTGCTGCGTCTGACGGAAAATTTTAAAACCAATCCGTCAACCTTGACGGACAAAAATCCTTGGTGGAAGCTACAGGCGTCCACGGCCGTAAAAGCCACTCACTGTTTGTTTAGCTATTGTTATGATTGTTGACAATGTGTGTCGGTGTCCTTTCGCATACGATAATCTCATTAAAACCCGTTTTTCAAGGTCTCAGTTCAGTCCTTCTAATTAATTTTCGCGGTTTTCGCGACGATTGTAATTGGCTGACGGAAAAAAATTTCGAGCTGGCTAAAGCCCTGCTGCAAATGTACATGCATAAACCTTCTCTATGTTACAAATCTACATCAATGCAAAGTCTTTAAATATCTCACATCTTGACCATATCCCCATCCTTCAGTGTGTAGTCTGGGTCGCTCCTCAGTGGTGAGAAGTGGCAGATACAGTTGTTGGTAGAGATGCAGGTGGGAAAGGCAATACCTGCAGGATAACACAGGATCCAAAGGGAGGATTAGTACAAGATGTGTGCAATATTAAGGGCAGGGATAAACAAGTCCACTAGCCCTATTGTCCAGGGCAAGTGAAAGTGCTGTTCGGGCAAGTGCATGTCCTACCCCACTTGTCCGATCGGGCAAGTAAGATTTTTCCATTGATTTTAGTGCAATTTTGATATACTTGTTACTTTTTACAGTCATGACATCAAGCAATTGTCTACAGAGAATTCCATTGCTGGAAGTGAAAATGCATATAGTAGTAACGGTGACATTTGAATTTTGGGCAAGTGAAAAATTGGTTCGGGCAAGTACATTTTTTATGTGCTTGCCCGATAGGACAAGTGGATTTTAGAAAACTTGTTCAACCCTGCTTACCTAACATTCTTATGACTTGCGCCAAATAGCAGTTACTCAAGCAACTGGACATGATTTTGGAAATGGTCAGAAGTTTCAGACAACCATCCAGTGTTTTCTGTCAGTGACATTGGAGCGACCGTGTTGGAGAGAGTTGAAGAACAGGCCTATCCTAAATATGAATTTAGCAAAAAAGGGAGGGAGACAAATTTCTTAGGACTTGTAGCATACATTTGGTATCTAAACATGGAGATCAGGGATGGCAGACTTCACCCACAAACTGTTTGCATCACAACTATGTGTATCCAAAGTACTCTAGAACCCAGCACTGGGAGGGGCTACAAGTACATAAAATGAGTAGATATAACTGATTCAGTAATAAGAATGTTTTCCACCTCATAAAAAAACTAATTTAGGAAACACACCTTTCTTCATGTCCTTGTCCTTCTTGAAGACCTTGCCAGTTTCTTCAAGGATTAGTGTGTCTCCTGCCTCGCAAAGATCTCTCACAGAGGCACCTGTCACACACTGGGCCACCAGCTTCCTCAGAATACCTGGTAAAAACATTCAAGAACTTCAGCTTGCAACTTTAAGTTTAAACATATGTTGAGGAGCAAACTAACACAGAATCAGCTAATACATGATATAACTGAGATGGTTGAATGGTACATTCACAGTATGGAAAAATACTATCAAATTGTGACAAAAATTGTAAACCACATTATTACCGCCAGTTTGTCCCCTGTTGAATTTGAAACATGTTCGAGCCATCTCCTTGAACTTGAGACCCCTTTTTACTTCCCTTCCAAAAGACGGTACACCTTGAACCAGTTAGGATCATACCAAAATTGAACCAGGGTCTCTCAAAGTCTTCACTAACTTCATGTTCTTTGTAGAACCAGGGGTTTTGTGTGAAGTCACTACCAATTGAGCTACAGGGACATTCTATTTATCATCTACATCTCAGTTTTCTCAATTCTTTCATGTCTTATCTGTTCTAACTATCACTTTACAGAAAATTAGCAGCCAATATGGAATGAAATTCTAGTAAACTACAGTACACCATGTATTTGACTAGCCGTATCAAATTTCTTTTCACTGAATGACTGATTTCTACATGTGCGTATCAACCATGTGGTCAGGAAAAAGGAGCTTTTGCATAATTTAGTATGGGCCAACTGAAGTCAACCTGTCAAGTTGTAAACGTGCGGATAACAAATTATGAATAACTCAGCACTTAATTGTTTCTGCCATATTGCACAAATTACAACAAATCATTTGAAATTCTGGCGGCATGCATCAAAATTTCTAGCAAAATTATATACCATTTTCCCACTAAAACGTTCCAACACAACTTGTTAACATTCAAATGCCTAGTCTGATAGTATCACCGGAATGTATCTACTACGAGTAGTGTTTAAAGTAATGCAAGTTTGATTTTTAAAGATTTCAGAAATTTTTGAATGAAAGAAAGGGGGAAGGTGGCATGGTCGCACATGGCGGTATATTCCTCTTCCCACATGGATGCGATTTTCTCATAGACAAACGATCCCTGGACTTCAAAATCTCTCTCAGATTGTTCCCAAGTGTGTGAGGAAATGTGAACTTACCGTTGGCCATGTCGCCAGCCATTTTGTACTTGGTGACGACGATATCTTTGGCCACAGTCTGTTCCTCATCGCTGCTGTCGTCCGCCATCTTGGAGGGTCCGGGAAAATCTCCTGCCCAACATGCACCGCGCGGAAATTTGGCGGGAAATTGGAGCGGGAATCCAGGCTAAGGTTTCTTGAAATTAAAACTCGTTTTTATTAGCCACTTTCGCCTCTTAAATAAAAGGTTTTGATAATTTTTATACTTCCGGATAAAAAGCGAAAGAAGAAAAGGCCTTGCCACCTCACTCCAACCCAAAAATTTAACCATAAAAATCTTGAATGGTGTAAACTTTGCTGAAACTGTCTTTGGTAGAACTTCTTCAGAACATGAAGTGGATAAATTTTTGGTATCATTCATCTAAAGCGGCTATTGATAGGGAAGGGATGTTCATTTTCTGTTTGCAAAATTTTGGATCAGTAATTTCAACTATGACTCCTGACCTTTAACCTAGCAAAGTAAAAGATGACACCAGAAGGTAAAAGCACACAATACTGCACATTACTTCATCCGCTTAAAATGAAAGTCAAGCCTTATATATGAAATAATCTTTATCGTTATAATTTTTTTATAATACAATAAATATCCATCAATTACCAAATGTACTCTATTACGCCTCTATCTCTTTACAAATGTACAAGCGTACTGTTTGCGTTTTGTTGTTGTCAAATCGGTTCAAAGTTGAAATGCAGAAATTTCTCTTTTCAGATTTCTGACGATGAAAGCATTGAAAAACATCACAAACTGCATGTGATAGTATCAGAAAAGCCACAACCTTTGCCTGGTGACAAGTGTAAGCTCTGCAACATAAAGGTATGTTAAGTTTATCTCAGTATGTGAGTTACGTGAAAGAAACGTGCAGCGTTAGTATGGGGGAGGGGGGCAGCCACGTTTGCTGCAACGCCTCCAACTTGCATCAGCCAATTTATAACGGTTACATTATACAAAACACGTGTGTAAAAAAAGTAAACCTTGACATTGCATGTACAGGGCGGTTTTGTTCACATAGTATTCTTGTTGTTGTTGTTGTTGTTGTCCTCGTTTAACGTCTATTATTTCGCTAGACGTGGCCTCTTGGTGCAGAGTAACACATGGTTCCGAGATTGCTATGAAATGCCTTCAACTTGTATCGTCAGAGAAATTTATGCAAACTTGATATATATAACGGTTATGTATGTACTTGTATGCATGCATGCTTGGAAGCCTGGTGCCATCCCACAGACCTGACATAAGGTTCCGGTTCAGAGTTTTTTTTAGGATTTGGGGCCGATTTGACTGTCTCTGAGAAAAGCACTAATGCTTCTCAAAACATCGTTTTTCGGATAATTCAATGTTTCCGATGGAAAAGGGTGTGTTGTCGCTGACCGACAGACTCATTTGACATTTTCTGTAGAAATGTTATTTTTGGTAAAAACCATCAAAAATATATGCTTTTCATCCAAAAATTGCTAATTTGGGGCCATTTTTTACAGGCCGCTACACGGAAAAAATGAATTTTCCTGGGATAATGACTGATATGGCAATGAAGGTCAAGACTTCTTCTGTATACTGAGTAAAAAGGAAAAAAAGTTATCCAATACGTTTTCCGCAAGCTGTGATGGCACTAAAACACCCAAAACGCACATAGAATGCATGATCTGGGTAATCTGGCCTGTAAAACTGAAAAGTATAAAGATCCTTCCTACCTTCAACTGTTCACTTGTGGAATGAACTGCCTACGAATGCTAAAGCCGTCCTCTCAATCTACACTTTCAAAAAAGAGCTGGACTCACTATTTAACAAGCCGACAAAATAATCCCATTTCTCTTACGGCCAAGGTCGTTCCGCAGTTCATCTTACAAGGCTTCGTCTAAATTTCAGTCAGTTAAACTACCATCTATTTCAACACCATTGTATTGATTATCCTACATGTAAATGCGGCTATCATTGTGAAACAACTGAACATTATCTACTACACTGCACACTCTATACCACTCCAGCCAAAGAAGTTCTTTGTTATCGGCTGTCTCCAATATTATAGTAGACCTAGAGCACCTCAACGACACCTCTTTATGCACTTTACTGTTATCAGGATCAACATCTCTCTCACATCAACAGAACTGTAACATCTTTGATCTTGTCATTACTTATATCCATTGTGCAGGCAGGTTCTCCTAATTGATTAAGCACCAACTTGTCTCGTTTAAATTTACTTTTCTGTTATCCATTTTGTACTTATGTATGTAATGTGTTTTACCGTTCTTGTTTTATGCGTATGTTTCTTGAGTAGAAGGCTTAATATAAGCAATTTGTTGCTTTCTGCCTCATACTCTCAAAATATATGTGAATAAAATTTTAAAAAATCAGGCGACGAAACGCTTTACCGCTATCGCGCGCACTAATACCAGGAAGTGTTCGCCGCACCATCAAATCTCCGACACCATAAAACGCTACGAACAACAAGCATTTGGAGAAGTATAAAATATTATAGACTTCTAAAGCGATAGCCGAAAAATCTAGAGCCAAAACTATGGAGACAACCTCTGATTTGCGTCTTATTCTTAGGGACTATTTAGATATCTGGACACTTGAAATTCCGAACCGGAACCATAAGGGGGTCTGCATGAACCTTTCCTTAGGTTGTAGCAGGGCTCTAGCCAGCGTCCGTTTTCCCGTCAATTGACGGAAATTCGCTGCGTGTGACGGAAAATTTTTTAAGCCAATCCGTCAACCTTGATGGACAAAAATTCTTGTTGGAAGCTACAGGCGGCTTGGGGACGCTGTCTACGGCCGAAAAGCCACACACTGTTTGTCTTGCTATTGTTATGATTGTTGACGTAGCGTGTGGGCGCCCTTTCGCATACGATAATCTCATTAAAACCCGTTTTTCAAGGTCTCAGTTCCATCTTTCTAACTTAATTTTCGCGGTTTTCGCGACAATGGGAATTGGCTGACGGAAAAAAATTTCGAGCTGGCTAAAGCCCTGGGTTGTAGGCAGCCGCAGCCCATTTTGATTTTCCATAATTCGAAGCCGTCTGATTCACGCAAATTCGTAGCGAGACAACCAAATTTTGTGTCATCTTATCACTGTCTGCAATGTCAGTGTCACACTTAGTAAAAGGCTTGTACTAGGGACCCTTTCATACAGACCCTCACAAGTGTTTAACTGGCCCCAGTATTGGCAGCATTTTTTGACAGCCAACAGGGATAAACAAGTCCACTAGCCCTATTGTCCAGGGCAAGTGAAAGTGCTGTTCGGGCAAGTGCATGTCCTACCCCACTTGCCCGATCGGGCAAGTAAGATTTTTCCATTGATTTCAGTGCAATTTTGATATACATATGTACTTGTTACTTTTTACAGTCATGACATCAAGCAATTGTCTACAGAGAATTCCATTGCTGGGAGTGAAAATGCATAAACCTAGTAACAGTGACATTTGAATTTTGGGCAAGTGAAAAATTGGTTCGGGCAAGTACATTTTTTATGTGCTTGCCCGATAGGACAAGTGGATTTTAGAAAACTTGTTCAAGCCTGGCCAATCTTCTGATTAACTGAATCCCACCGAACCATTATTGCTGTCTATATGTCTAGTCAGTTGATGGCCACATGTGCTTAGTTCCTTTCTCCCACCCTGTTCAAGTTTTCCAAGTGCATTTATTATTAACTAGACCAGGGAACTCTTATTATAGTTGCAGATCGAAGGGGATCCAGGATTGCTTACGATGGCCTAACTAGGCAAAATGCATCGGATCATACATGACTGTGCCAGCAATTACACTCTAATATAGGAAGAATTTCAAGCTAACAGAAATACTATGTTATAGAAATAATTTCCAATTTAGGTACTGATGAAGAGCTATTTAAAAAAATGAATTTTCAGGTGCATTCTGCTGAATTTCTAGCAGTAGTTTGAAACTGACAAGCAACCACCATGGTGAAGGAACAGTTCCGAGAGGCAGATTTGGCGAGGAGAATGTAAGTTTTATAATTCTATAAACTGTATTAATGCTGCATCCTTGAAATTTCTTTTTAATCATAACTAACAGGAAAAGAAAAGGTTTTGCTCTCAGCAACCAGAACACTGAGCTGTTACGTACTGAAATTGCTGTGGTAACCATGTATATACCAATGTATATGTACAGCATCTCAACATTGTAGTATCAAGATCTGTGTGGTAGACATGTGTCTTTGTTTTCTCATCCTAACTATCTGAAAATATTAAATTTGAACTTAAGATACTAATCGTAACTCCAATATAACTCCCATGATACTTAAGTGTCTTATTCTAATACAGTGGTAACCCTGAAAAAATGATAATATCATTAACAATTGTTAAGTTATTGACTTCAAATTCAGTTCAAAGTTGTTTCTTTGTTTTTTTTGTGAACACAGAAGCCATGTTTGTTTCGGGATGATGTCAGACGAGGAGATGCGACAACAGTCCCACATCCATGTGGTCAGTAAGAACCTGTATAACCAGGACAGCAGGCAGGTGCCTGTACCTTAT
>NC_049996.1:318548-369500 GCF_000003815.2 Branchiostoma floridae
GGACAACCACATGGTAGGTCAAGAGAGGTTTTCGGTACAAGTCTGTTTGTTATGTTGGTGTCTGTCCATGCTTATTGGAATACACATAGCAGGATGTGAATGGGAAGATGACCGCAAAGGTCAGAGTTACCAGAGTGACAGAAAGTAGAGTCCAAAGGTGGTAAAATCAGTCATTAATCAGACATCGGTCATGAGATCAATGAAAGAGACTACTTAATGGTTAGGAGGTTTTTGTCTGTGTTTTTGCAGTTGTATAAGTTTTTCTTGTGTTTCCAGGGCACCAGTACCAAAGACAAGTCATGTGAGACTTGTGGTAAGAACCTGGCCGACTGTGTGGGACATTATGGATACGTAGACCTGGAACTACCAGTCTTCCATGTGGGCTACTTCAAGTCTATCATACATGTGCTACAGTGTATCTGTAAGGTATGTGCCTTCATTCCAGTATGATTTGTATAGCTTCTACCAGGCTCAATGGGTAGGTGGTCTAATAGTAGAAACTGGACAAATAGAGTCAATAGTACGCTAGGGGAGTCGGACGGTCAGAAGAATCATTTCCCCACAACGAAGCCTGTGCCAGATCACATTGTTTCCCTGTTGAGAGTGTGGCCAAACTTTACTTCACCTTTCTTTTTACTTTACTTTATCTGACACAACCACTTTCGACTAGTAAACTTTTTTAGTTACAGAAAGTACAGTGACTTTCGTACGGTGAGGTACAAAGTACAAAAATAGAAATACAAAATAAATCTTCAAATTCTACTTGCCCAGCAACATGAGTACTCTCATGTCCCTAATAAACGTACCGGGACGTTTATTTTTTTCAGCCGCAAAATCCACCCGGTACGTTCTTATTTTGGACGGTACGTTTATTTTTTTTTTAATTGGACTAGGGACCCCCGAAAAAATGAAAATTTGTTTTTTTCTAACCATATTTCCGCGGTATTTTTGCTCAAAATTCACAGTTTTTTGGTCGATTAGCGGCGCGGATAAATTTTTTTCTCCATCGCTATGACCCAAACAATTACCCGGTACTCGTAACATATCGGTCAATCTCGCTATGATGATACAAAGTAAATGTTATTTTTTTGAGAAAATAAGACGCCACACTGACGTTTTATAAGTCACAATTCTTTATAAACAACTTTTAAAGTCTTTGTTTACATCGTAAACTAAAATAACACTGACCACAAAACATTTCGGCCGTGTGGTTCCATGCGATATCGGCAGCGATTCGGAAGAAAAATTCTTTCACATAAGAAATAATGGATGTAAAAACAACAACTAGAACCTTGATTCCCTTGTGATACGAGTTTTGAGGCCGCAAATTGTCCAAAACGGCAGGAATTCGTAGGTAAAAAGAACAGAAAACTTGTTCCGAACCGATCCAACATGGCTGCCATTTGTCACATGCATCGACAGTAATGAGTAAAACTAGCACCTCATTCTGTTCGCAAGATTCCGATCTTTAAAATGATGACGTACACGCATCAAAAAGATCGTATTTTGGGTTGATAAT
Source organism: Branchiostoma floridae (assembly GCF_000003815.2). Classification (NCBI taxonomy): domain Eukaryota; kingdom Metazoa; phylum Chordata; class Leptocardii; order Amphioxiformes; family Branchiostomatidae; genus Branchiostoma; species Branchiostoma floridae. The sequence continues at coordinate 320,068 of NC_049996.1, forward strand.
GGACACAGAATGCCATTTATATTTTCAGAGTGTTGACTTTCAAAAATAATCGTAAGATTTTCTCATTTTAGCGATTTCTAGTATCAAAATATAATCTGTAACATTTAAGTATTTTGGGCCGGGGGTGATGAGCTACTTATACAGACAACAGCTATCACAAAAACTTTTTTTGTGAACAGGAGTTTATGAAATATGAACAAAACGGTATTTTGAGAGTGTTGATGTATGTTTGAATTAGTGATAATTTCTGAAGAAAATATAATTGAGTACTTGCAGCTATATATATATATATATATATATATATATATAATTTTCATGATATGCCAGTAATTGTAAGTAATATACAATTTTCAAGAAAAATTACTTGCTTCAAGTACGAAGTAGAAAATGCATGTATCATGTAAATTTTCACTTGTTAAATTTGAAAGCACTGTTTGCCCCCTTTATGGGTCATAGCGGGGGACCTACAGTATGCCCAATTTTTCAACATTTGGGATACTAATAGTTTTACTATGAATTTATTTTCTATGTAAACCTTTTGTTACAAAATGGAGGAAATATTATAATTATAATTCGAACAAGATATCTATAGTTATTCATTATTTATACAGCTAACTGATATGGTGCTAAGGTATAAGCAAATAAAAAGAACCTACCTGCTTCTTTCCCTCGGACAGAAGTATCATGGACACAGTCTACATGTCAATTTGGTCATTTTCGGGGGGGTATGTTTATTCCGGGGGGTATGTTTATTAGATTTTGAAGATTTGTCCGGGGGGTATGTTTATTCCGGAAGGTATGTTTATTAGGGACATGAGAGTACATCGATTCCATAGTGTCATTTTTGCAATCAGGTAGACCTAATCATCTTTCAGTGTCTGTTAGGGATGTGTACAGGTACAGTGTACCCATACAGTACCGGTACAATCAATTAGGTACAGATACAAAAATACAGGAACACTGGTTTACTGGTACTGGACCTGTATCTAATTAGTGCAAGCCAGGCAGGATAACAGGTCAGGGGATGGCCACTTTGACAGATAAAATTACTGTGAAATCACCATAGCAGTCTTTGAGCCCCAATGAGGGAAAAGCAACAAGGGTCAAATTTTTGTTGCATCATGTGTCTACCATAATAAACACGTTTTTATTGGTTCAAACATGCTTCTACCCTTTTTAATACATTGTTTTGCCATTATAACATAATATAACATAATAGTATGATATAATATTCAATGCCATACATTTAGGTCCGGACTCATTAGGTCCGGACCTGTACCTAAACCTCTGGATTCGAATCCGGACCTGTACCTAAACGTGGGTTTAGGTACGCATCCCTAGTGTCTGTTTTTATAACAAACTTTAGGCACTCTTTATGTGAAGTACATGTACATGTACGTTAAATCTATTCTTCCAGAGTTGTAGTCGAGTCCTGCTGGGTAAAGATGACAGGAAGATGTTCACAGACACACTGAGACGGCCCAACCTCAGTTACCTGCAGAGGAAGGGACTGAAGAAAAAAATCAACGAGAAGTGTCGAAAAGTCTCGTACTGTTCTCACTGTGGGGCGCTCAATGGTAAGAAAGATTGTGTAGCAAACAGGCTTTTAGCTAGGATTTTATAATAGGGAGTCCAAACTTATTGGTGAGTCGCGGTAAGTGACTATTGAAGGGGGGTCCGGAGGCATCCACCTTCCATGGTGCAGAGTTTTTAATGATTTTAAGTTAAAACAGTGCATTCTAAGGTATCCTAAGAGTCAAAAATACTGTTACAGATGTCACAGTAGAAGACTGTGACCACAGATGACCTGGTAGCATCCCTGGTCAATCAGAATTTCATGCTTGTCAGAGGATTTTCTCCCCAGTATAGGGCGTCCAGGGGCATCAAATTTCTTGTTATTCTAAGAAAAGTGCGTCCAGATGACGCGTTGACGCATGCCTGGCTAAAAGCCTGGTGGCAAACAAACAAACAAACAGTCTTTAGATGCTTCATGTACAGTGTGTTTTATATTTGGGGAAAGAAACATTTACTAAAAAACAAGTAAATCATGATTTCTTCATAATCTAACAATTGTGCTTTTGTTGACTTGTATATTAGCCTGGATACCATCCCGATAGTAGTTCGCTCCTATGTTCACTTCTGCTATCCGTCTGGAGACATGCACATTCAAACCGTTTGGTGCTAACGTCAGTTAATGAGCGAATCAAGGAATAGGTTCTAGAGCACTTGTTCTATGACAACAGGCCCACAAGCGGACGGAGGGTTTGTCCGGTGTTGGAACACTGGTTCAAAAGAGAACTTGAATCCAATCAGCGCTTGCGTCCAAAATTTCGACGATTCCAGACGTTAAGATGGTCTGCGTTCCCAGACGAAAACACAGAGAAGCGACAGTATATAGTGTATAATGAAAGACTGTCTGAAAGGTCTGAATAAATATTATATTATACAGCAGTGAAGACTGATTTAACTATACTTGAATTTCCTGGATGACTTGTCTTCACAAATGCACTATTAATTTTTGCGTTTTATTTTTATGGATTGCATGGCTAACTTTCTTACTATGGTGCATAGTGGTGCGTACCTAAAGCCCGGACTTGGAATTGGACCTAAAATGTTTAGGTCCAAGTCCAAAAAAAACCTAAATGTCCAGACTCAAGTCCAGACTTGCGAAAAGCTATCTGTCACTTATATTCCCTTTCTTGTTCTAAACCATCTAAAACCTTCCATAGACAGTGAAATTTGCACTTGAAAAAGCCAAAAACATTTTGTGTTTACACTGACTGTATATAATTTGCATGTATTTTTCACATTGCATTTCAGTTCGTGCTAACATGCAATTTTATATACACCACCCCCCCTCCCCCTCAAAAAAGAAAACTTTCTAGCGCACATAATACGCAATGATGGGTCCGGACCTGAACCTGAACTGCTGGACTTGAATCCGGACCTGAACCTGAATATGAGTTTACATGTAGGTACGCACCACTAATGGTGCATTAAGTAACTTAACAAACTATACCTAAATCTATATGAAATAGCATAGAAGGTAGATTTCATCTCAAACTTGTCTTACTTTCTCTCAGGTCCAGTGAAGAAGTGTGGACTTTTGAAGATCGTCCATGAACGGTACAAGAGCACCAAGAAAGTGGTGGACCCCGTCGTTACAGACTTCCAGTCATCGTTCCAGAGTGCAGTAGAACATAACAAGGAGATAGAAGGGCTGATACCTCGTGCACAGGAGAATCTGAACCCCATGGTGGCTCTGCACATGTTCAGTAGGATACCCCATCAGGTATAGTAATAGTCCACTGTAGAACACAACAAGGAGATAGAGGGGCTGATACCTCGTGCACAGGAGAATCTGAACCCCATGGTGGCACTGCACATACATGTTCAGTAGGATACCCCATCAGGTATGTAGTAATTATAGTCCACTGTAGAACACAACAAGGAGATAGAAGGGCTGATACCTCGTGCACAGGAGAATCTGAACCCCATGGTGGCTCTGCACATGTTCAGTAGGATACCCCATCAGGTATAGTAATAGTCCACTGTAGAACACAACAAGGAGATAGAAGGGCTGATACCTGATACCTCGTGCACAGGAGAATCTGAACCCCATGGTGGCTCTGCACATGTTCAGTAGGATACCCCATCAGGTATAGTAATAGTCCACTGTAGAACACAACAAGGAGATAGAGGGGCTGATACCTCGTGCACAGGAGAATCTGAACCCCATGGTGGCTCTGCACATGTTCAGTAGGATACCCCATCAGGTATACATGTAGTAATAGTCCACTGTAGAACACAACAAGGAGATAGAAGGGCTAATACCGCGTGCACAGAAGAATCTGAACCCCATGGTGGCTCTGCACATGTTCAGTAGGATCCCTCATCAGGTATACATGTTTGGAATACTAGTAGTAGGTGCACTGGTTAGCCTGATTAAATCTCGCTTATTGCTGCCCACCAAACATCCACCGGCCTCACGGGAGGGGCCAGTTACAGCCCCGGACAGCAGACTTTGTGTCACACAGACTAGTACACTGGTGTGCCTATCTAGACTAATCCCAATACCATAGAATTTGGGGCAAAATGTACAATGGTGTGGAAACAAAAATGTCCCCACCCCCAGCTCCATCTTCCTCATATCCTTCCTCCTGCATCCTTCCTCTACAATCCATCTGTGCTGGGATCCATGCTTGGATTAGAGACTATAGAAGTTTGAATTTTTTCTACTAGTACCTTTTCCCTCATGATCTCAACGAAAAGGCAGATTTTGCCTGTACATGAAAACAAGAATACAAGAAAGATTCTAATGAGCTATGCTGGATCTGTGTTGTACAGGACCTGCCGTTCCTGATCATGGATGCTGAACATGGCCGGCCCCAGGACATGATCCTGACTAGACTGCTGGTCCCCCCACTCTGTATCAGGCCTTCTGTTTCTACTGAACTCAAGGCAGGAACGTACGTACCAATCTTCTTTATTATAACTCTTAACATGATCCTGACTCGACTGCTGGTCCCCCCACTCTGTATCAGGCCTTCTGTTTCTACTGAACTCAAGGCAGGAACGTACGTACCAATCTTCTTTATTATAACTCTTAACATGATCCTGACTAGACTGCTGGTCCCCCCACTCTGTATCAGGCCTTCTGTTTCTACTGAACTCAAGGCAGGAACGTACGTACCAATCTTCTTTATTATAACTCTTAACATGATCCTGACTAGACTGCTGGTCCCCCCACTCTGTATCAGGCCTTCTGTTTCTACTGAACTCAAGGCAGGAACGTACGTACCAATATTCTTTATTATAACTCTTAACATGATCCTGACTAGACTACTGGTCCCACCACTCTGTATCAGGCCTTCTGTTTCTACTGAACTCAAGGCTGGAACGTATGTATCAATCTTCTTTATTATAACTCTTAACATGATCCTGACTAGACTGCTGGTCCCCCCACTCTGTATCAGGCCTTCTGTTTCTACTGAACTCAAGGCAGGAACGTATGTATCAATCTTCTTTATTATAACTCTTAACATGATCCTGACTATACTACTGATCCCCCCACTCTGTATCAGGCCTTCTGTTTCTACTGAACTCAAGGCAGGAACGTACGTACCAATCTAGTTCATACCTCCAATGTGTGAACCACATTGCCTGGCATGTAAGACTCATTAGGACTTTAAATAATGTAAACTGTATGTACTCTGTCTGACCCTTGCCTTTCCCTCATGACCTCAATGAAAAGAAGCCTGCAGGCCAATTTGAGCTCTTATGAATAAACAATGGTTCAAACAAACAACATGTAAGTCCATATGTTTGTGACCCAGCCTGTCTCTAGGACCCGCCAGTCTGTCCAAAGATGGAAATTTGCATGTTTGGATGAAAAACTCATTCATCAGAAAATCTGAACTTACTTACATGACATTGATGAAAGTGTATTTTTGTGAGACTAAAATGACAGATCTTACAGTGAAAATTAACAAAACAACACGGGTTCCCAAACAATCGTGAAAGGAAAAAAATTAAGGCTGGAGACAGCCCTGTTTTTGTATAATGTGCAGTAGAAATATTGTAGAACAAAGAAGAAAAGCCTTACAATAACATTGTCTTGTTACTATTCTTTGTAGGAATGAAGACGATGTGACCATGAAGCTGACAGAAATCCTTTTCCTAAATGACGTCATCCAGAAACACAGGGCAACAGGGGCACGAGCTCAGATGATCATGGTGTGCAGTATTTTTAACATTTCCTAGGCATGCACATACTATTTTCTGCTTTGTATTCACAGAAGTATAAAAGAACTATTGAAATTCCAAATATTAGACACATCTCTCAACACCCTTCCAATGATCTCTGCCCCTACAGGAAGACTGGGACTTTCTACAGCTCCAGTGTGCTCTTTACATCAACAGTGAACAGGGAGGCATTCCTCTCAACATGCAGGTTAGTGCTGCAGTACTGCATGTGATTGCTAGGAGTCACTGCTGCACTGTACAACAACAGTGTTTGGTTTGACACTTTGACAAGCATATCTGTTTACTTGAGAGTTTGCTGAAGGCTTTTGAAAGAAACATTTTCAAGCAAATGTTTTCTTCTTGCAGCCAAAGAAACCAACTCGTGGATTTTGCCAAAGACTGAAGGGCAAACAAGGTCGTTTCCGTGGCAACCTGTCAGGAAAACGAGTTGACTACTCCAGCCGAACAGTCATCTCTCCCGATCCCAATCTCAGAATAGACCAGGTAAGACTTCTATCTATACCCTATGTGTAATGAATAATAATAATTGTTGATAAAGATGTTCAGGGCTCGCAATACCACCTGCATATGCATATTAGTGCAGGTAAAATTGGAACTGTACAGGTATTTTTGGTGTCTACTTTCACCTCACCTGCACTGGTCCATGTACTGGGTTTTATACATAAATGGTTTATATGGATTGTTATTAGCTGCATTTACTGTTACCACCTATAAAGAATAAAAGACAAAATAGCAATGGTTCCTTAACAATTTTAGTATGATCCATACTTTCTAAATTCAGAATGGTGCAGGTAAAATTTGTCTAGTGCAGGTAATTTTCAATGTTACCTGCACCAGTGCAGGTATGCAGAAAAAAATATTTCCAGCTTCATTATAAAAATGGTCAGGAAGGTTGAGCAAATGATAAAACATACAGAATATGGTATACTAGTACATCTTCTTCTTTGATACTAGAATTTACTTCAATTAGCACTATTCTATGGTACATTGTTTCCATAAATTACGGTAACCTCAGACACTCACTAAAATATTCTGAAGTACTGTGAAATATTGTAACAATATCTTGGACATTAGCGTACATTTAAGGTTATATTCTATTGTAGAGATTAGGTCACTGTACTCTAATAAAACCATTCTATGTATCAAACACTACAGTAATTGGTAATTTAGAAGATTGTTGTCACTCAAAATGTCTAGAAGTGCTTTCTGTATCTAATCCAGTTACTGTATAGAAATTGACTTATCTTTAAATACATGGTTGTTTGTTTATCCCAGGTTGCTGTCCCCGTACACGTAGCTAAGATCCTGACGTACTCAGAGAAAGTAAACAAAGCTAACATCCAGCTGATGAGACGTTTATTTGTTTGTTTGTTTTTTTACCCCAGGTTGCTGTCCCTGTACACGTAGCTAAGATCCTGACGTACCCAGAGAAAGTAAACAAAGCTAACATCCAGTTGATGAGGCGACTGATCGTTAACGGCTGTGACACCCACCCAGGGGCAAACTTTGTGGAGTCACGGGCCACAGGGGTCAAAAGGTCAGCCAGGGTTCACAAGTCAAAGTTCAAAAGTTCAAAGTTCGAAGAATTATGAAGTAGACAAAGAGGACTTTACAAACATTTACTTTATTAAGTTGAAGTTATATTAAAGATCTGCAATTTATATTATGAAGTCTACATTGGATTAAAACCTTGCATTTAGTCATTGATAGGTTCTGGCAATGCAATGTGTTAAATTTGTGTTTCAGATTCCTCAAGTATGGCAATAGGCAAAAGATAGCGCAAGAGCTAAAGGTAAGAAAGTTACTGAATCGTCTTTGGTAGGGGGACTTGAAGTAGCTATATGGGGGTTAATATCATCACTGTTTTAAGGGAGGTTGATATTGAATAATCACTCACTCACTATCCATTGCTTGGTTATACTGCTGCTGGGATCCCTGACGCAGCATCTAACAGCACTAGTTTAGTTGTTTTGTTGTCTTTTGTTAAACTGACATTTTCTATGACAATGACTGCAACACTTGTAAATGATTCTGTATACAGTGTACATAAAAACTTAATACAATGTATTTTATTCAGTCAGTAACAAGATTCTCTGACCCTTTACAGTATGGGGACATTGTGGAACGACACTTGATGGACAAAGATGTGGTTCTGTTCAACCGACAACCATCTCTACACAAGCTCAGTATCATGGCTCATTATGTAAGTCTGTATAAGACAGTGGCCTTCTATCCTTTACAACTATTGATAAGTATAGCGGAAATTTGATATGTAGACGGTTTTAGCCTAAAATATGACATTATGACGTCATAATTACGTCATATTGCATCATAACGATACAAAACTTACAGAAAATATAAAACTTTACTAGTACATTATCCCCTCCAAATTTGGTGATCGTAACCCAAGCCGTTTTGAAATTACGAAGGGGGGGTCAAAAGAGACCCCCAACCCACCCCCACCCCCCCGGTCCCAGGTATCCCAAAAAAGCCCGGTCTGGATAAGGATAAACTCTTCATTGAGTTGCCACCTGCATCCCTTCAGTTGTCAGTCAAATGAAGTATGACTGCATATAGCTTGACCACCCCTGTGTGTCCTGAACTTGGTACCTCCCAAAACGTGAGCTTTTCATACCATGCATTGGCATACATGTCAATTTTAAGTTTCTTAAGCCTATCGTACACACCTGTGTGTGACCCTGCTGTTAATCATAAGCTAGATTTGGTAGCTGTGATCCATTGAATAACCATTGATTGGATATACTATTTAGAGTTTGTAGCCTATTTCAGTCATTGACTCTGTCAAAAACTTTGGTGACTATTTCTCACCAAATCAAGATAGAAGGTACGTTTATGACCGCGAACCACGGTGGTACGAACGGGGTGTCAAGGAGGCCATCTACGAGCGGATCTACAACCCGACCTTAAACCGGAAGGGAGGACTGCGCGTAGAACTTTCCAGTACATGGGACCCCGCCTTGCACCACTAAGGACAATAGTTTTTTCCTATGGTATTGTCTGACCATAGGAACTATCCTAACATGATTTACATTTGTGTAACCTTTTGCATATGATCCTAACGATTTAGTGGTTAAACCAGTTTTTCTAGTTAGCTGTACTGGTATTGAATTGTTCTGACTAGTTCATTCTGCTTTTGCTGAAGAAGAGTGATGGATGTCACTCGAAACGTCCGGAAGTAAATATACGTTTTTTATCCAGTTGTAGAGATTGAATTGTATTTGAACAAGATAGAAGGTATTCCGCACAAGCAGAGCCTTGTATTTGTTGAACATTTGCTGACAGAATGACTAGGCAAAAAGTCACAATTCAAAGACTAGAAGAAGGATAGTCAATGTCCATAAACAAATATCATACAGTACCATGGACAGGGTTCAGAAGTACTTCCTGAACTGAGGATTAAGATCATGTATCAATGTTGGCATCCGTCTGTCTCGGAAGACAATGGTAGGCGGACGGGTTTAAGGCGACCCGTCTGCCTGGCCTGCACTTGGGTTTTTAAGGTGAAGGAGGGGTGTGCACGTCCTTCTCCACCCTCTCGTCCACTGGCGCACTAGTCCTACAGGGGCAACTGTATGCAACGTGTAAGACGGCCCCAGCAGATGCAGGTTTGTTGTTTGGAGTTTCCGTCTCCTAGGAGGATTTCCGACCAAGGATGCAAGGGGTTCCTCCTACCCCTGACTCATGTGTCATGACATGATATTCAGTATAATTCACACCACATGTACATTCAACATATTTAGTAAAAATAAGGCCTAGGTACCTTGTACTAGTAAGGACTGTCATTCAGCACTAAGGACAGACTTGACTTGTGTTCCCTCCAGGCCAAGGTGATGCCACACAGAACGTTCCGGTTTAACGAGTGTGTGTGTACGCCGTACAACGCTGACTTTGACGGAGATGAGATGAACCTACATCTCCCACAGACGGAGGAGGCTAAAGCAGAGGCTCTCATTCTCATGGGGGTTAGTATAACTCTACATCTACATCTACATCTGCATACTAGTATTACTAGACAAAACCCTGTGTGGGGCATGATGTCTAGGACAAACTCAGAGGTCTTACCCTAGTGTGGCCCTTGGTGGTGCGAACAATCAACAAATAAGTGGTGCATGGAACAAACAAAAAATAAACATTGTGATACTGTACATTGCTACACTGGGTATCAGCTCCTGTCACTACAGGTAGTACAGCTGAGCAGAGCTGGGGAAGCCATAGTACTTAGACACCAGAACTTTGAATTTATCTGACAGTGTATGTGAGCTTCTTAGATTCAAGTTGTCTGGCCAAAAAGCAGTTACTCAAGCAACTAGATATGTATAGTATATGGGGAAGGACAACCTCAAGCCAACCGTTCACACTTACGCCACATCTTCAGAAAAGACGCTGGAGCCGCATGTTCCCCGTTTAGGAACTTTATTCGAACCAACACACAACAAACATGTTTCGCCGTGTGGCTTCCTCCGTGTTATGGGCTCGAATGAGCATAGTACAGCATGTCCTCGCTTTTAAAGGCCAAGTGCATAGTGAACTGACCAAGTGCAAGGTGCCCTAGGTGGCTTAACCAATCACAGTACAGCAAGTTAGTGCAGTCTGCTCCAGGACTGGTGCATAACATGACCTCAGTTGACCTTTCAACATGACTTCATCTATTGACACCAGACCTTTGAATTTATCTGTATGTGAGCTTCTTAGCTTCTTAGACTCAAGTTGTCTGGCCAAAAAGCAGTTACTCAAGCAACTAGATATGATTTTGGAAACGGTCAGACATTTCAGATAGCATCCAAGTTATCATTCGTCAGTGACACTGAAGAGATCTGGAAGAAAATGGGTATTAATATCCTTCAATGAATGCAAAAGAGCTGAAGACAATTTTAGATGTCCAATAGGAAACAAGTTATCTGTTCATTTTAGTAACACTGAAGAAGAGTGATGGATGTCACTCGAAATGTCTGGAAGTAAATAGAGATAGAGATAGTATTGTATTTGAACATAACAATCAATGTAAATATCTGTCCACATAACAGTTTGTTATGATTATTGTAACCTACAGGTGAAGTCCAACTTGGTGACTCCGCGGAACGGTGAACCGTTGATCGCGGCCATCCAGGACTTTATCACGGGCTCGTACCTCCTGACGCAGAAGGACACCATGTTCGACCGCGCCAAGGCGTGTCAGATCATCGCCTCCATGCTGTCCGGAGGAGACAGAACGGAACGGATCGACCTACCACCTCCTGCTATAATGAAAGTAAGTCAGGCTTTTAGATAGGATTTTATTAAAGGGGGTCCAAATTTCTTGGTGAGTTGATGGCATGCGGCCATCGGCAAACAAGCCCCTTGAATTGAACTCTGGACTTTACCGTAATTATTTCCAAGTTTTCCATTAAGTTTATGTATTTTGTATTTAACTTGCACACCTTTTTGTATTCTAGTCTACATTGTCATTGTCCCTGCATAATGTCATAGTCTGCATAGACTGATGGACAGTAGTGTGGTAAGTGATATAGGCCCAAGTCTTGCAGGGAGGTCTGGGGGCATCCACCTTCCATGGTACAGAGTTTGGGAGAATATTAAGTTAAAATGGTGCATTCTAAGCTATCTTGAGGGGCAAACGTACTGTCAGAGAGATCACAGTAGAAGACTGACTACAAATACCTAGTGGCATCCCTGGTCAATCTGAATTCCATGCTTGTCAGAGGATCTGCTCTCCAGTGTAAGGGCATCTAGTGCGTCCTTGTTATTTTAAGAAAAGCGTGTCCAAATGACACCTTGACGCATGCCTGGCTTAAAGCCTGAAGTAAGCACAGCATTCGGTTCCTTTGATTCTGTCTTCTTATCAAATTCAAATACTTTATGAAGAGGAAGGTCTAAACAACTGTGAAGTGCAAACACAAATGACTGACATTGCAACTAACCAAAAATGTTCTTTTGAGAAGCAAACTGTCCTTTTTATCATTCTAATTACATACAGTTGCAAGTTTTTGTAATGTTTGCTTTTCTGCTTTGGGTTTAAGTTGAGAACCAGATTCCAAACTGGCTGCTATATTTACTTTGATGTCACAAGCAGAAATTAACCTGATTACCTGGCGACAGGAATCAAGAATTTGAAATATAATTTTTGAGATTCAATTTTCAATAACATTAGGAGGGTGACTATATTTTGTTGTCATTGAATAACATTGTTATGGCTGATTGTGCAGTAATTAGGGCTGGGTACCGGTACAGAAAATTCAAGTCCAGGTCCGGTTCAGGTCCAGAGGATCAGGTCCAGGTCCGGACCTGAACCTGGACCTGATTCAGTATGACTCATACCAATGGTCCATTTTACTACAAAGAAAATCTGTTGGTGGAGTATTAGACTTACGCTGATGTTTTAAAATCCTACCACGCTAACTGCACCTGTGCGATTGACTGTAAAACGTGGTAGAAATTACTATAAACTCTACTCTACTTCACTGTTGTTATTTTCTTCCACCTGCAAGCGCCAAAACGTGTGAATGCCTGATGAAATAATCTGTTAATTTTCCAATCGGCCCAACATCCGGTCCACCTGATTTTTTCAGGTCCGGTTTTTCTGGACCGGTCCAATAGGAAAAACCGGTTTTGTACTGGTACGCTGTACCGATACCCAGCCCTAGCAGTAATCATTAAATGTTGAATTTTGGTGACTTAAGCACTCTTAAGACATCTTGTGATATTTTGAGATATCTGTTTAATCCTGTCTGTTGTTTCTTAGCCCATGTGCCTGTGGACAGGGAAGCAGATCTTCAGTCTCATCCTCAAGCCCAACAAGACGTCTCCGATCAGGTGTAACCTCAAGGCCAAGACTAAGTCTTACACCAAGGGGGAGGATCTCAGCACTAACGACTCTTGTAAGTGCTCAAAATTCCTTCTTGGTAATACAGTTACTGGTGCACTTAACCTAAAAAAGCTAAAGCTAAAGTTGCCATGCATCACATTGTGATGTGTAGGCCCGGCACCCATCTCCATTTTTAAGCCCTGGGGTCACACATATATAAGTCACTACAGCAGGGGGCCAGTCCACCGGTAGTCAAGTGTTTTTAGCTTCCATATTCTTTCTCTTTGCAGAGAAAGAAGTATGTACCATTTTTAAGAGTCTTTGGTATGAACCAGCTACAACATCCAGTCTTCCTTGGTGGTCTCCCATCCAAGTACTGTCTGGACTGCACGTTGCTTAACTTCCGAGATCAAGGAATCGGGTGTACCAACGCGCCACTGCCGTAGCTTATCCTAGCATGACACAAAACACTGGTAGGATCTTGCCAATGACCGATTCAGATAGAGATGCCCACTGTCCAGGTGGCTAAAATCAAGGGAAGTAAAACTGATGCACAGAAAAGCAGATCCGAAGAAAAGAACTCTGCAATAGACCTGAGTCAGCCTACAGACTTGTGGCAGAAACTGTCATTCTTGTGTAGGACTGTTTGGCTAGAGCCAAAGCTGTAGGAATGACATATTAATGTAGGATTTTTCCAAGTTTTGCGTAGTTTTCACATCATATTTCTACAGGCAAGATTTTACTTTTAAGTTAGTTTCTTAATTAAGATGTTGGCAATATTTTAATAATTTCATTTTTTGTTAACGTTGTTGTTCCATTTTTCCAGTTGTGATAATCCGTTCAGGAGAGTTACTGTGTGGTGCTATGGACAAAGCCATGCTGGGATCTGGCTCCAAAAACAACATCTTCTACATACTACTCAGAGACTATGGAGAGGAGGTAAGATTTGAATATTATGTTATTGATATCATTTTCTAAATATCTTGTTCTAAATATTTTTGATACTGATGAAATTAACTCTGTCTCTGGTTGTTTCTGCATGTATGCTGAGCTCTTTTTTTTACCAATATCTTGTGACCTACATGTATTAGTACCCACCTCCAAGTCATAATTTAAAGCGGTGTTCCAGCTTCAAAATTTCGAATTGCACACTGCACTACCTGGGTTTAATATTAAGTTGTGCTAAGCAAAATGTGGTTGCATCTGCAAGTGTGCAGGTGGGTATTTCAAGCACTGCATGTGATCATTGACTGTCATTGTCAATCAATTGATTTTGCATTACTGTAAATGCATTTAAGTTCGCGGGGATTTAATTTCGCGGTAGCGGGAAAAAGGACTTTTTGCGGTGGTTTCAATTTCGTGGTAACACCATAGACTGCAGTCTAATACTATAATAGAAACATGTTCTCGGTGGTTTTAAGTTGACCACTTCACCGTGAAAACCGCGAACATTAATCCACCGCGAACATTTCTGCATTTACAGAATTTCAAATTTTTGCATATTTTTTCCCAGGCTGCTGCCACAGCGATGAGTCGCCTGGCCCGTATCTGCCCGTTCTTCCTCAGTAACCGCGGCTTCTCTATCGGTATCGGAGACGTCACCCCCGGGGAGGGTCTGCTCACCGCGAAGAAGAACCTCCTGGACACGGGCTACGGGAACTGTGACTCCTTCATCCGAGAACTGGAGGAGGGGAAACTACAGAGTCAACCCGGATGTACTCCGGAGCAAACCCTAGAGGTAAAAATTTTTTACTTATTTTTTTGTTTTTTTGTTTTTGGTTTGCTCTATCTTGCCTAATTTGCATCTTTTTTTTCTGGATATTTATTCTCCTGTGTTGCTTTACAACTGAAGATATGTTTCTAGTCTGCCTTTTGCATCTAATTTGAGATGTATGGAGTTGAACCGTATTTATATTTAATGAGACCTGCAAATGGTTAGATTTTGGGCCCCGTGCTGCTTGTGGCGGTATTGCAGCGGTTTTGATATCTCAAGCTTGGGACATGCTATGGTCGTGGTTGTTAAGCGATATACCTCTTGTTATTTAAGTCTGAGTAATTTCAAAGCAACAAGTAGCTAAGATAAGATAGAGTTAGCTAAGATTAGAAAAAAAAAGAATCAGTTACCATTTGATTTGATGCAATATATTTTCTGCAATATTATCTACCAATACCTGCAATTGTCATTTCAGTGCAAAAATCTATTACATAACATTCTTACCTTTGCAACGGTTATATTTGGGGAAAATTGCAACTTGGATGTCTCTTGTGTTTCTGTGAAAATGACATATCTAGAATGCCTGCAGGATTATCTAGATATTTTTTGTCGATAGGTGTTGACATTTGACCTAGTTTTGTGGCTATTTATGTTCTGGTACACATGCATGCACCACTCCTGCTATTCTAGCCCGCTAACACATGCTAGAGAGGTGTTTGTTTTAAAGTGGCTGCAACACTCTGACCACATGTACGGTCACCGTCTGACCATGCCCCAAACATGTGATACATAGCTACCACTGACCATCCTCTGGCCATGTGCTGGCCACTTGCCATACAGCATACAGCCCTTAGCTATTCTTTCAGTATCTCGTAATACAATATCATCTTTTATCTGATTATTCCATCATCTTAGAGGGTTGGGGTTGGATGAATCATGATGGTGTATAGGCTGTCTGAACTATTATTTTTAGCATCTCATAGTCTACTTTGTACATACTGAAGCATCAGTTAGAAATGTCTGTATCCCCTGTTAATATTTATCTGCCACTTTGGAGTTCTCTATTGCAGCACCCCCAGGTATACATGTACATGCACTAGTACACAGTGCATTTTACTTGGGGACATTTCATTGGAGTTTTATGAAGAAGCATTTTTGGGGGTGAGCGATATGTATACATGTACGTCCTTGTAGAATTATGTTTGTTGATGTTTTCATGACAGTTTTTTATGTTGTCTTTTTCTAGGCTGTTATACTGAAGGAGCTGTCGGTTATCCGAGACCATGCAGGAAAGGCCTGTCTGACAGAGTTACATAAGAGCAACAGCCCACTCACCATGGCTGTATGTGGGTCAAAAGGTACAGTGTAATCAAACCTCTTGGCTATTTCATAGCCACAGATGCAGTTTTCCAGAGAACTGCTAGGGGGCAGTATTACACAAGAGTCAACTTCACTCAGCATAAGCAAAAGCAAAAGCAGCAATCTCTGAGTGGCTGTTCATCACCGTTGTTTGTGGGTCAAAAGGTTTACAAAACCAAGAAGTCGATGTTCAATTTCTTACAATTTCTTTTGCTACTTTTTTTGTTCAAATTTTGCTTTTTCCAGGTTCGTTCATCAACATCTCCCAGATGATCGCATGTGTGGGACAGCAAGCTATCTCAGGACAGAGGGTTCCTAACGGGTTTGAGGATAGGGCACTCCCACACTTCAAACGTTACTGTAAGTTCATGCAAGATATTGGTTCTCCTTTATCATAGAATGTTGTGTTCATTGTTGTTTAAATATTGTTTCCCAACGGAAAACATAATAATTGATGTTTTTCTGGTGTGCCCTTCTCTCTTCTTTCTTCTTCTGTCAGAACCAATCAGAGCTCAGAA
Source organism: Branchiostoma floridae (assembly GCF_000003815.2). Lineage (NCBI taxonomy): Eukaryota > Metazoa > Chordata > Leptocardii > Amphioxiformes > Branchiostomatidae > Branchiostoma > Branchiostoma floridae. The sequence continues at coordinate 336,245 of NC_049996.1, forward strand.
ATGCCAGTGACATCAAAATATTGCCTGTATCAAAACAAATAAATAAATAAGATAAAAATATCAGCTCTTACAGCAAATATGAACAAATTTTGGTGTTAGGTTTTCCTGCACATGCAAGCTAGAAATTGGAAATGAATATTAGAAATGTGTATACAGAAGAAAAAGCAAAAGTCTTCTAACAGTTTCGCAAAAAATGAATAGGAAAATCAAGTACTTTGTAGATGTTGGCTCCTTGAGTATTACTCTTCTAGATCTCCAGTTTCTTGGTGTTGAATTTGAAAATGATTTAGAAACTCTCTACCTATGCAAATATTTGTACATTTGTATTATGTAAAAAAAATGTTTTGAAATTGGTAATGGCATTTTCTGTCTTTGCCAATAAAGAAGTTTCCCGAATTTCCAGAATTTTAAACAGTGCAGCTAAGAGTATTTTTTTTCTAATTTTCAGCCAAGGAACCAGAAGCAAAGGGTTTTGTGGAGAACAGTTTCTACTCGGGACTGACTCCGACTGAGTTCTTCTTCCACACCATGGGAGGCAGGGAAGGTCTGGTGGACACGGCTGTCAAAACTGCCGAGACTGGATACATGCAGAGGAGACTGGTCAAGGTTTGGGGCTTAAGTGTCTCCATTGTGTGTTTGCTACAACTGTTAGTCTTTTGCATTACTAGTCTTATTACTAAAAGCTGTAGGTTAGTATGATAAAAGAAGTTGGAAGCACACAGCATTAATACTTACTAAAACAGGCATGATAGGTTGTAATACTGAGTGGCAGACTTATGCCATTACATGTAAGATAAAAATTTAATCCATTAGATAATGCATGGCACAAGAGCTTTGAAAAGATTGAGATATGTAGGTCCGTCAGAAAACAATTGTTATAGAATAAGGAAAAAGGATGAATGGAAAGCAAGATGTCACTTTAAGTTGATTTAATTGCCTTTGGAATAGAATCATGTTCATCCTAACTTTTGTTCAAAATGTGCATATTTGTGATGTTTCCAAAATTAAACTTGCATATTTGTGCTGATGTCCTGCAGTCCCTAGAGGACCTGTGTTCCCACTATGACCTGATGGTGAGGAACTCCATGGGTGAGATCATACAGTTCATGTACGGGGGAGACGGACTGGACCCAGCCGCCATGGAGGGGAAGGACACACCCGTGGACTTTCAACGGGTCCTGGACCACATCAGGGTAAGGACAAATATTTAGAAGACTGTATCCTACTTTTAGAAATGGCTTGCACCATTGTAAAAAAATAGTCACTAAACCTATGGTTGGTGATGCAAAAGAGGAAGTTATGGAAGAGGCGTGTATATTAGCTGTGAACTTCTTCAGGATTATACTTGTTGATGTTGACACATGGATGGTGGTTAACTACTGTAAATGCAGAAATGTTCGCGGTGGATTAATGTTCGCGGTTTTCGCAGTGACCACTTCACCGCGAACTTAAAACCACCGCGAACATTTTTCTATTATGGTATTAGACTGCAATTTATTGTGTTACCGTGAAATTAAATCCACCGCGAAAAGTCCTTTTTTCCGCTACCGCGAAATTAAATCCCCGCGAACTTAAATGCATTTACAGTACTTTGTGTGTTGTTGCAGTAGAAAGGATGCCATCCCAAACGTGACTGAGCTTCTATCCCTCCTCATTACAGACAAGCTCAGTCACGTTTGGGACAGCATCCTTACCAAAGTGGCAACATTGTAGCTGCAATGCAAAGTATGGTCAATCAGCCCTGAGGAAGATGGTAGATGACCACTAAGATGCTAGCCTGACGTCCAAACCTATTATAGGTACCAAGTCTCTTCGTCCTATCTCACAAATAGAGAACAAAGAGTCTCAACAGCAATAGTAGATTTGGATACCAGGCTACAAAATACTGGTTGAGGGTTAAGAATTTTGTTATCCAAACCTTACGAAACTATTCACGTTTCAGTATTTTGAGTATAGCTGGAAAAATAACACTAGATTTTGCTTTAGGAAAAAATTTCTTTAATCACTTTGTTTGATTATCTCCACAGGCGGTTCACAGATGTGATGGGGAACCGGTTCTGACCAGTCCGGAGCTGGTCAAGACTACAGCCAAGATGGTGGACAGTCCTGAGTTCATGAGCGTCAGCGAAGAGTACAGAAAGGAGATCAAGTAAACAACAATAATAAACATTATCCACAGAACTTTACCTCTGTGATGAAATCATGTATTATGCCAACACATTTCTGAGTCTAAAATGCCTCATAATTAGAAGTGTTGGGAGTAGGTCTAAGTGTCGTACTTTTTAACCGTTATGTTACATTCAAATTGACATCTGTCGTCCAACTTTTAGGACTTGTCTGGTTTTGTGCCCTGTACTGTTTTGTGTCTTAAGTAATGATTTCTTCTTCTTTCTTGTTGTGTTTTTGTGTCCTTCCTCTCTCCCTGTATCCTGTGTATCTCATCTCTAGTAAGCATTTCTGCAAGGCCATCAAGTAAGACATCATTGTATATTTCCAAAAAGTGATCCTTTTACATTATACCAGATACAAATGTACCTACTTTTAAAGTAAAAATAGAAAGAGATTTTTTACAATACTCATATGGGTTAATAATAATGAAATTTGGAATAATCATAGTCATGAATGATTTGTTTGTGTTCCAGGGATTTTGTAGCTGCGATTGCAGCAAGGGTAGAAACAACCCATGAGAAATACAAGATCACCACAGGTACACAATGCAAGCAACATGTCGCATGTAAAACCTACTATAAAAGCAAGAAATTTTGAAGCTGGCATTTTAAGACACTGTTAAGTAGTATACAGTACTGTAAGAATACCAGAGCATTATATCTACTGTATACAAACATGAAAGCTTCTTGGAAACATTCCCATCTCCATGTGCAAATTTTTAATTTCTATGTCTTTACAGTCCAGGCAGTGAAGACTAAATAGCGGACCCAATATAAGAAGCAAATACAGTAGAAGCTGCTTAATTCCACATTTGCCAGCGTAATTCATTCAATAGTCCGTGTGGTGCAACAGTACGAGGTTATCCAGCTGGACCGCACTTCTTCAGGATTTTGAGATTCCGTGCGATTAACCGAAGTGTGCGATCTTCCGTTGTGCAATTACTGTAAATGCATTTAAGTTCGCGGGGATGTAATTTTGCGGTAGCGGGAAAAAGGACTTTTCGTGGTGGTTTTAATTTCGCGGTAACGCCATAGACTGCAGTTAAATACCATTATAGAAAAATGTTCGCAGTGGTTTTAAGTTCGCGGTGAAGTGGTCACCGCGAAAACCGCGAACATTAATCCACCGCAAACATTTCTGCATTTACAGTGACTGGCTTCTACTGTACTCCTAAGGAAAATTCCCTCACTTCGTTTACAAAGTTCTGCGTCTTTACCACTAGGTCTAGAGAGTGAGAACTGTAACTGATTGAATATGAGAAGCAAGGGTTGCAAATGCTGCCAAGGAACATTCTCTCATCTATTTACATTGTTATGATTTTTGTGTCTTTACCACTAGGCCCAGGGAGTAGCACCCAGCCCCCTGTCCTGCTCCAGTTAGAGAGGATCACTCCCACTCAGCTGAAACAGTTCTTAATCATGGTCAGGGACAAGTACCTCAGGGCCAAGATAGAACCAGGTAGGTACAATAATAACAAATCTATAGTATTCAGTGGGTGTTCCTGTGGACAGGTGTGTTCACAATTATGCACATACAGGGCTCGAAATACCCCCTTCATATGCAGGTTAGTGCAGGTAAAATTGGAGCTGTGCAGGTATTTCTGGTGTCTACCTGCACCTAACCTGCACTGGTCCATGTAATGGGTTTTATACATAAATGTCCTATAATGTAGGTGTATGTGGATTGTTATTAGTTGCATTGGCTGTAACCACCTATAGTGTATAAAAGAAAAAATAGCAATGGTTCCTGAACAATTTTAATATGATCCATACTTCCTAATATCAGAGTGGTGCAGGTAAAATTTGTCTGGTGCAGGTAATTTTCAATGTTACCTGCACCAGTGCAGGTATGCAAAAAAAGGATTTCGAGCCGACATATGTACATGTATGTATATTTATGTGCATAGATCTGTGTGTCTGTGTATGTATGGACTGTGTGTATGGACTGAGTTCTGCACCAAGGACAGGTTTATTTGTTGGTATGTCTGTGAGACAGTGTGTTTGTGGATAGTGTTCAGCACCTAGGATAGAAGTGTTTACATGATGTGTGTGCATGTATGTATGTAATACGTATGCATGTATGGATAGTATTCAGCACCAAGAACAGGTGTGCTTGTAGTAAACGCCAAGGAAAGGTGTGTTTGTTGGTATGTGTGTGTGCTTGTGTGTGTAGAGATTGTTTATTTTAGGAAAGGTTGTATGTGTCTGACCGTGTTAATGTGTGTGTGGATAGTGTTCAGCACCAAGGACAGGTGTTTTTGTGTTTGGGAGTGTGTGCAAAATTTTTATTGAATTATAGCTGTTAATAAAACTACACATATGAAATAATATACTTATTGCATATTATACAGGTTAGCAGTAGTAGGTAGTTGATCTTGTTCTAACAAATAGTTTTGGAGTGTCTTACCTTCAAAAATGCCTTCCTTTTTCATTCGCAGGTACTGCAGTTGGAGCTGTGTGTGCCCAGAGTATAGGAGAACCTGGGACACAGATGACTCTCAAAACCTTCCATTTTGCTGGAGTTGCCTCTATGAATATCCTTTTAACATATGTGAACTCTTGTTGATATAGCTTTATTATATAGTGGACACATGTATAGTAATGTATTGAAGACTTTCTTGGGAAAGTTTTCAATGTTTGCATCAGTTACTGTTACAATCCTGGCTACCTTGAATCAGGCCTAGGAAAAAAAATGTTTTGTTTCCTGTTTCCCGACCGACCCTAGAAAAGCTGCCGACCCTAGACTTTTTTTTTGGGTGGGCGGGACACAAATTTCTCGATCTGACACTTGAGTGTAGAATTGATTCACACATCATTGTAGAATCAGTTTTTGGACATGTTCTGCTAATTCTTGGTGCAGTAGAAAAAGTCAAAACAACACTTTTACGTCATAGATCACAGCCAACTGGCCAGAAAATAAGTTCAGGAGCTAAAATTTGTAGCTGAAGTTAATATAAATCTTACCCTAAACACGCTAGCACATGGTCTCCAAGACGCCGAACTTTCTGTTGAAAATTGGCAACACAGCAGAAAAATGACTGGTTCATTGTGGCAGTATTACCCATTAAAATGTCATGTGCGGCTTTGTTTCAATTCTGGTATTAGTTTTCAAGTCCCAAAACCACTTAAAAGGCATAAAATTGCCATGAAAAACAGCATACAGCAGCGCTAGTGTTTACGGCAGCCATTTTGGAAATAGACAGAAACTGGCAGCACATTTGTTTCACATACTAAGGGTTTTAAATCATTGATACAATTAGCATATAAAAAGTATGAATCTATAGAAAGAGTTAAGAATAAAATACAATTAATGTTGTATTGCAAATTATTAAGATCTTTGTTGTATTTTTTTCATTCAAATGTTTTTCTTTGGGGCTAAAAATACACTTCGAATTTTGTCCTCGAATGTGATACTAAGTATGTGCACATACCATTTTAGCAAGGGCACATATAGTCTAATACCATTACCAAATAATACATCAGCAGGTATCAAGGAGGTTAAAAAGACCTTTTTTTTTAACCTCCATGCTGGTATTATAAATGGTTACTTGCCTCAAACAATTGGAGCTAGAGATTTTAGAGAAAAACTTTGGGGCGGGTGGTGGTGGGGGATTATTGGAATTTAGGGACCGTACGGCATTTAGCGAGGGGGGAGGGCCGGTTGCCAGGGGGGGGAGGGCCTAGCAAAAAAATATTTTGCCAGGGGGAGGGCCCAGCAAAAAAAAATTGACTTGGGGGGAGGGCCAAGCAAAAAAAAAAAAATTGCTTGGTCTACCAGCAAAATTTGTCCCTTAAAATCCAAGAAACAGCGTTTCAGAGGGTCAGGATTTCAAAATTTTTCTGGACCTTCGCAAGGGATCGCCCAAGGTTGGCGCTCGGGACACAGTGAAAATGCGAAAGGGGAGGGGGCGGGGCTTATGCATCGCCCTCGAAAACCTTTTTCACTTACAGAAATGTTATCAAACTCTAGATTAGTCTGCCAGCAAAAATTACCCCTGTCCTATTGCCCTCAAAATGTAAGAAATTGCGTTTCAGAGCTCGAGGGTAAAGATTTGCAAATTTCCCTGGATCTAGTTTGACGTGACCGGCCTCGCGCCTTTGGTGGCCGACATCGTGATAATGTGTTCGGGGGGATTTGATTTTGTATTTCTAAATTGAAATGCCATTAAAGTTAGCTTTGTTTGCCAGCAAAATATTTCCCTCAAACTGCAGGAAACAGCTTTTAAGAGGGTCAAGATTTCAAAATTTCCCCGGACCTACCTTGCGATTCTTCGTGCCTTTGGCGCCAGACATGGTGTTCAAAACGTCGTTCGCAAAAACTTGAAACCCTCGTATTTTTTTTCATAGAAATGTCGTAGTAAACAGAAAATTTTCCCCTAAAAAGCAATGCACGAAATCGTGACAAAAAAGCGTGTCATTTTTAAAAGATCTCCGGCAAGTCAGCGTTCTCGCGCCCGCCGGCGGCTAGAGAGATCGGTCTACCCCGCCGTGGGAAAATCAGCGTCATGCGTCGGCGCCCCCCTCCCCACTACAGTTTTGGTTAGTCGAATCGTGTTGTTGTTTTGGTTTTCATTTTTCCCCCGATTTACCGTAAGTTATTACCACCACAGAACCAGGAAAAAGTTAAAAATACAATGTAACGTTATATGTACATGTTCATTGAAAATGGTTTCCGTCAAGCCGCTCCGGGCCGCCCGCGAGCTTGCAATACGTAAACTAAAGGGGCGGGGCACGCGCCGCTTCGTGGCGCAAATCTACTAGAAATCCAGATACAAATGCTTTTTAGGTGTTGTTTTGATATCAAAACAATGAAATAGCTGCTATAAAGCAAATATTTATGCCTCCATCAAGCAGATATTTATCCCTCTATTATTAAGCAAATAGTTTGAGCCATTCTGTTTTCCTTTTTTTTACTAGGGGCGAGAGATCCGCTTTGCGATGAAAATCATGAAAAAGTAGGACGCAAAGCACATTTCCAAATGGGAGCGCATGTTTTAAAAGTTGGCGTCTTGAAAATTTTTTCAAAGTTGATACATGTAGGAGGGGGGAGGGCCTAGCAAAAAAATATTTTGCCAGGGGGAGGGCCTAGCAAAAAAATTTTTACCTGGGGGGAGGGCCTAGCAAAAAATTTTGCCCCTCTGGCGACCGGCCCTCCCCCCTCACTAAACGCCGTACGGTCCCTTAGCTGAGTGAAATACTTTTGATGAGTGAAATGCTTTAGAAAGTTTATTACATTCCCTGTTAACAAATGCACAGTTTTTTTTTAATTGTTTTATGTTAGAGAAAAAAAATTCAGGTTACAGATGGAAAATTGTATCACAGGCTTACATTTTTCTGCATGAGAATTTTGTACTGCACATTTTTGTACATTATAAAATTTTCATTAAGTAAAATTTCCAGCGCAAATTTTTCCAGCGTGCGCAAATCCTCCCCGCACAGAAAACCCGTTCCCATCTACATCCTACTGTACTATAAGACCTTTTTTATATATGTGGCAGAGATGAATTGTGTTATCCACCTACTAGTACCTGCTCGTACCATCTTTCCCAGAACCAACAGATGAAGCTTTTGAGCAAGCAAGATGACATCAGAAGCATAGAGTTTATGTAACAAAATTATCGATAAATATGTACATGGATCAACAACCACAACACTGTCCCAGCTTATCAAATAATGCTTTTTGTAAATGTGGTGCCACTGTGCCAGGTACCATGTTCATTGTGATGTCGTGAAACTGTACTGCATCACTAAGAGTTGGCCAAAGTCTACAAAGTCAAAAAAAAAAAAAAAGATGATCCCTACCTACTGACCCTAATTTTTTCAGGACTGAAACAGGAAACACAACATTTTTTTTCCTAGGCCTCAGCATACTGCAGTACCTTTGTCAGATGCTAGATGTCATTCATGAAGGTAAAGTGCCAGACCTCAGGCTGAACACAAAGCATTATGCCTTGTTTTCTGATAGCCAGTAGTGCAATGTGACCTTACTTTTACTCTTACTTATTTTTAGAATCATATCATAGTATAGACATTTAAAAGGCATGCAGCAATATGAAAGAAAACATTTTGATTTAAGATTTTCTGTGTCAGTTTCTTCTTACAGAATCTATGTTAGTTCTGTCTAAAATGAAGTAGCACCAGAAAGTGACAAAGTCTTTGTATTAAGCTCCTTAACCATGTTGCACATATCACCTTGGGTGTTCCCAGAATTAAGGAGATCATCAATGCGTCTAAGAACATCAGTACCCCCATCATCACTGCACAGCTGGAGGACGATACCAGCGCAGAGTTCGCTCGCAGGGTCAAGGGTCGCATTGAGAAGTCCCTACTGGGAGAGGTTTGTATTATGATTGTTTTTTCATATTATGTTATTTTTTTGTGGTTTTGAATAGTTGAGGGGGTAGGCTAAAGATTGATATCTCACAAGTTCAATTATTGGCAAGACGTTGTGTCCTTGGGAATGTTGGCCAGAGGTTTTGAGAAGGTTATGCCAAGCACATAAGAGAACCCTTCACACTTATTGAAAAGAATACAGGTTTATCCCTATGTTGATGAATCCACCTTTTTTTTTTTTTTTACTCAATAGTCACCACGTAACAAGGCCTGAAGGCCACTCAAGGTTACGGGTTGCATGATTGGAACTGTAACAGCAACTCTTCGCCCTAGGTCAGAAACATCATGATTGCGACCAGCCCAATTGCTCACTATGAGTGAGGACTAACTGACCCAATAGGCGAAGCAGGGGTTACGAGGGCTGCTCGGGAGATTCCCTACCCCTATTTTGACCGGAATGGTTTGATCCGCTCGGGTGGATGTTCGCACATGTGGCGGGTTCTTTAACGTGCATAGGGTATGGCTCTCCCCATACACAGGACCTCCATTTAACGTCCTATCCGAGGGACGACTCATTTTTCACTTGAGTAAAGTGAGGAAAGTCGTGTAAAGTGCCTTTCCCAAGGGCACAAGACCGGCAACACGGCAGGCGGATTCGAACCGGCGACCTCTCGGTCACGGGCCGAATACACTACCACTGTGCTACGCGGCCGACTTTGCAGTTCGGTTTTTACACAGCTTCTATAATTAGTTATTACATTACATACAACTGGTCTGTTGATGCCAAACAGTAAGAATCTTAGACCTATGTGAATGTAAATGTAAAGTGTGTAATTTCTGTGCAACATGTTATAGGTAACAGAGTACATGGAGGAGGTATACCTACCAGATGACTGTTTCCTTCTCATCAAACTACATATGGACAGAATAAAGCTACTCAAGGTAAGAGGATAACTTTGTGTTTCTTCCAATTGTTTCTTAATATTTAGATATTTTTCTGTCCTCTCAATGTCCTCTCATTGACAGAGCAATGATCCATCTGAAGGACAGATACAGTAGAGACCATGTCCCATGCTAGTTTCTGTTAGAATAAAAAAAAATTTGCAACCAGAAATGTATTTGATGCCCTTTAATCTAATGTACATATCACATGAAGTTTTGTGTTTTGGCTACCTGGTGCCTTTGACTTTTAATGGGAAGTAGCACTAAGTCTTAAACATGCACTACAGAAATACAACAACTATGTTCTTTGTGTTTTCAGCTGGAGGTATCTGCAGACACCATACGTTACTCCATCTGTACATCCAAGCTGAGAATTAAGCCTGCGGTAGGTACAATGTACATTCTATGAAGTAATGGTCTAAACACATACGTACAATCACATACAACAGATACAGATAGTATTGATATACATTGTATTCATTTTGTTAACTCTTGCCCGAAGGCTAATTGCAAGGGGATACGTGCACATACAGGTATGTATGAAAAATGTAATACAAAAAAGTGCAACAAATATCCTGTAGGTCTATATGATGTTTCTATGTACATCACTGATTATGTGTGTTGTGTATTGCAGAACATAGTTGTCCATGGTGAGTCCATCCTATGTGTGACTCCTAGTGAATGTTGTGTGTTACAGAACATAGTTGTCCATGGTGAGTCTATCCTATGTGTGACTCCTAGTGAATGTTGTGTGTTACAGAACATAGTTGTCCATGGTGAGTCTATCCTATGTGTGACTCCCAGTGAAACTGCCCAGAGCACCATGTACTACAACATGCAGAAACTCAAGGAGACTCTACCTAAAGTGGTCATCAAGGTAAGGATTCCACAGTTACTATGGCAACTGTAAAGGTGATACAACGTGTAAAATATTGCCAATGGTCATTATGTATTTCGTATGATTCTTCTGAATTCATGACTCAAGTGATGACAATATTAGAATTTTTTATTCAAACACTTTGTGCATTTAATGTATTTGTGTGTCTAGCCTGTCATATAATAGCTTCCTTTGAATCTGATATTTTACCGACTGTACTTTGTCTAGTACATGAATGTAATGCATTTACTCCAAATTTATGGAGTTTGAACTTGATATGTGCACTCGAACATAGCAACTGAACACCAATGTTGGGTATTTTCACACGAAGGAAATTGTACCAGGGTTTTAATGGTTTATCCAAGAAGTCTTGGTGTTGAGGAGTGGGCCGTGAGGGTGATCCAGGCCATGTACGCAAATGCCAGGAGCCGTGTGCGAGTGAACGGACAGTACAGCGAGGAGTTCGGCGTTGGTGTTGGCGTTCACCAGGGATCTGTCCTCAGTCCCCTGCTGTTCATCCTCGTTTTGGAAGCTCTGTCTCGTGAATTCCGCACTGGAGTCCCCTGGGAGCTCCTGTACGCAGACGACCTGGTAATCATCGCAGACACCCTGGAAGAATGCATCGCTAGACTGAAGGCATGGAAGTCGGGCATTGAACGCAAAGGCCTGCGGGTTAACATGGGGAAGACAAAGATCATGATTTCTGGTCAAGGACTGAACAAACTGAAGGAAACTGGATCTTTCCCGTGTGCTGTATGCCGTTCCGGGGTGGGTGCTAACTCCATCCAGTGTACAGTTTGTAACTTCTGGGTCCACAAGAGATGCTGTGGCATAAGAGGGAGTCTGCTAGCTGTGCAGAACTACACATGTCCGCGGTGTCGAGGGGAAGCTAGGCCACTGGATGGCCGCCCTACAACACAAGTCACTGTGGATGAAGTGGTCTTGGACGTGGAAGCCAGCTTTTGTTACCTTGGGGACATGCTCTGTGCTGGTGGCGGATGTGAGCTTGCAGTCACCACCAGATCCTGCGTTGCCTGGGGTAAATTCAAGAAGCTCCTGCCCATCCTTACTTCCAGGCACCTACCCTTCAAAACCCGTGGCAAGGTGTTTGACTGCTGTGTACGTGCGGCCATGCTTCATGGGAGTGAAACCTGGGCTCCTACCACCTCGGATCTACAGCGGTTGCGCCGCAATGACCGTGCCACGATCAGATGGATTTGTGGCGTCAAACCCCGGGATGAGACCCCTTCATCTAGCTTACTTGATAAACTTGGTATTCTGGACATCATCTCAGTGCTGCAGTCCCGCCGTCTTAGATGGTTTGGGCACGTTGAAAGATCTAGTGACTGCATCAATAAGATCACCAAACTGAAAGTATCTGGCAACAGAGGTCGTGGTAGACCTAGGAAAACCTGGAGGGACTGTGTCAGCAGGGACTTGAAGGAGTGCGGTCTGACAGGGGTCGACCCACTGGACAGAGCCAAATGGAAGCGGAGTGTGAAGACTGGCCGACTGCTGCCTACCCCTGCGTCAGGGAACCCAGCAGCAGTATAATCTAACCATGGATAGTGAGTGAGTGTGAGTGATCCAATTGATTTCACTCTTTGTTTGTTTGTTTGTTTGTTGTTTACCCCAGGGAATAGACTCGGTGTCCCGAGCTGTGATCCACCTGGATGAAAAGGGAGGGCAGCAGCAGTACAAACTACTGGTGGAGGGGGACAACCTTAGGGCTGTCATCGCTACTCCAGGTACTCAGGTCTACACTGGTTAACTTCAGTAGACTGTTATACATGTACATGTGGGAGGGGGACAACCTTAGGGCTGTCATCGCTACTCCAGGTACTCAGGTCTACACTGGTTAACTACAATTCTGTGTTATGTTATAAACATGAACATGTGGAGGGGGACAACCTTAGGGCTGTCATCGCTACTCCAGGTACTGTAAATGCATTTAAGTTCTCGGGGATTTAATTTCGCGGTAGCGGGAAAAAGGACTTTTCGCGGTGGTTTTAATTTTGCGCTAACACGATAGACTGCAATCTAATACCATATTAGAAAATGTTCGCGGTGGTTTTAAGTTCGCGGTGAAGTGGTCACCGCAAAAACCGGGAACATTAATCCACCGCGAACATTTCTGCATTTACAGTATATCATTGTTCATTGCCATATACTTGTGATTGGCAGTTTGAATTTTTTTTTCATCCGCATAAAGCTTTTGTCACATTTTGTATAGGATTCACATTGAACAAATTGAATGCACATTCAGTATGTTATTGATGGAAACCTTAAATTGTGTTTCCCATAGGTGTAAAGGGAACGAAGACAACATCTAACAACACCTTTGATGTAGAGAAAACACTGGGCATTGAAGCAGCCAGGTAAGCATAAATCAACGTCATGTACATGTAATCTACTTGAAGATAGACCTCTCTCTGTAAATTCTTTCAGAACATAAATGATATATGCTTCCATATTCTGAAGAACTCACACATGTGTATATTTAGCAACTGTATGTGGTTCTCCTGTCGATTGGACAGATGAGGAGGCAGACAGACTTTTTGCCTGTTTGCCTGACCTGCAGATGACTTTTTTTTATGGTGAAGGAGGGGTGTGCAATTCCTTCTCCACCCTCTCGTCTACTGGAGCACTGAGTTTCACAGGGGCAACTGTATGCAACGTGTGAGGCGGCTCCAGCAGATGCAGCTTTGTTGTTTGGAGTATCCGTCTCCTAGGAGGACTTCCAACCAAGGATGCAAGGGGTTCCTCCTACCCCCAACTCGTGTGCCATGGCGGATGCCGCTCATGCCCGAACATGCCCCTAAGGCCTGTCTCGGCCACATAGCCCCACCAAGGCCACACAACGCCACTAGCCGCAGCTAGATACTCATTTACACCTGAGTTAAGTGAGGGAAGTCGTGTAAAGTGCCTTTCCTAAGGGCACACGATCAGTGACACGGAAGCTGGATTCGAACCCGCAACCTCTCGGTCTCGAGCCGCAAATGCTGCCACTGCTCCGGGCGGTCCCACAACTGTACAGAGATGCTAAATCATACGGAATGGATACTGTTAATGTTTGATGAAATGTTTCCCCTACATAATGGGAAAAGTTCCCTGCCTGATTTATATAATATAGTTTATCTTTTAGTTATGGAAAAGGTAGGAAAAAAAAAAGTGTTATCGCCTTTAAGTTAACATAGACCATTATAAGAAAATATCAGTTTATACCTCATTAATTTTACCTTGTTCAGAGAATATACATAGTGCAGTATTCCTGTGAATGATTAGGAGATATGTCAGTGACAACTGTGTAATATATGCTCATGTGTTTTGCTATTTCTTAATAAACTTCAAAACCGATAACTGTAGACAAATGTAGAAAACAGAAAGCCTTGTCTCCTTTGCAAACTTTCCACAATATCCAACTTTACCACCATGACGTTTTGAAAGGCCGCGCTAAAATGTACATTCATTTGTAAGTTAAGTTAAAGTTAAACCCTTCCTGCGCCAAGGGCAGTGCCCATTTCTGGCGCATAGGGCGGTGCCCATCTGTTTCATTAGCCCTGGGCCACACACAACGCAATCACTACAGCAGGGGGCTAGTCCACTGGTAGTGGTGTGTGTTCAACTTCCATACTCTTTCCCGAATGCTGAGTGCTAAGCAGAGAAAGCAGCATGTACCATTTTTATAGTCTTTGGTATGACTCGGCCGGGGATCGAACTCACGACCTTCCGAGTGCAAGGCGAACACTCTACCCACTAGGCCATTGCACCGGCTCGTCTATCTAAAAGTTGAATGTTTTATGTTGTGTTTTCCTACCGTTTCCAGGGTGACCATTATGAATGAGATCACCTACACCATGTCCAGTCATGGCATGAGTATTGACATCAGACATGTCATGCTGCTAGCAGACCTCATGACTTACAAGGTACGTGTAGGACATATATAAATTTCTAGAAAAAAGATACATTGTATTTTGCTCCTTGTATGATCATACCAGATTTACTTGGTATAGTTTAGGTAAAGGTTTGTCTTTGCAATTCAGGATCTTGTATCTTCTTTTACCTATAAAATCATTCTCTTACATGTATGTGTGCTCCAGTATTTAGAGTGGATGTATTGTATATCTAATTGCAAGGAATTCTTATACAAACAATTGTTTAAAGGGACATAATGTAAAATTAAAGTCACTGTTTTCGGTCATTTCTCTACATAATGAGTTGAGTCTACCTTATTACACTGCACAGCAATATTTACAACGTATGACTACGACTTTGTTGAGCCGTGAGGATGTCTTGAAATATGCGCACTTCCTTCCGCCGCTTGAGTTGTCCGCCATTTTATTCAACTCGCCGGCGAGCCAAAGTGCGCTTTAGAACGCGTTCGGTGGTTCGCTCGAATCATTACTGAAGTTTGTTGAAAGTCCCCGCTAAGCTCCGAAGATCTGCGACCGCAACGGTCGATTCGGAAATCTACGGCCGGCTTACTTCCGGTAGGCTACCCGGAAGTAAGTGAATTTGGTCGCGGCTTACCTTGACATTGTTAATAAGCACTAGAAATGTGATAAAATGACGCAGATAAATTAGAAATAAGTTGCAAATGTCAATCTGAATGGAGATTTTTAAGTTCAGAACATTTGAAATTTTGGCACCATATTTCTACATTATGTCCCTTTAGTGCAGTCCGCCCTTTTGATGACCATCTGTCACCTTCCTCAGGGCAATAGCACAGGCAATAGCACCAATAAGTCAGCTTATAAATAAAGCACTGCAGAGAACATTGTAATCAAGTTACATTACCAACCTGATGAAACTATTCACAGAGATATAGTAGTTTTGATTCAGTGTTGTGATATTTTGTGTAGGATGAAAACATATTTAGGACAATGAATAATGATACTACATGTGCAGACAATGTGTTGAATGTACGAAACTAGAAATATGATTGTGTGTTATGTTTCTTTAGGGAGAAGTTCTGGGAATCACAAGATTTGGGCTGGCAAAGATGAAGGAAAGTGTGCTGATGCTGGCTTCAGTAAGTTGCAAAACAGTCAAATACATTCAGCTGTCCAAATACCCCCCTCACATGTAGCAAAAATTGATCAGACGACGAGTCTGCGAGCTCTAAATTACGAGGAGGCATGACCCTGACGGGAAGGGGGCAACTCTGCCATTTCTTCGTTGGCATCAGGGTCATGCCTCCTCGTAATTTAGAGCTCGCAGACTAGTCATCCAATCGATTTTTGCTACATGTGAGGTGGATATAAGTAAGCCTTACATCCTAGTCTTATGCAGCTTGTACTTACCAAATGGAACTGGTATGTTACTCCTACAGGTACAAATGTAGTTTTCTAGTTTTGCCAGTAACCCTAGTTCACCCTATTCCGCGGGGTAACCTATATCCGTTGTTTTTAAGATGGGGTATTCAGAGATATCAGTATGTAGCTTCAAATTTGAAAAGTTCAAAATGCTCACAGTTTGAAACAACCGTCCGTTAATTTGATATCGCTGAATACCCTGCTTAAAAAAGCAACGAATATAGGTTATCAACGGATAAAGGTGAACTAGCGTTAAATCAGTTATGTGGGAGTGAATTGACCTTGCAGTCCTGTCTTTTTAACCTGGAGATATCCTTGCTGTACAAAGCTGGTATGTTATGCCCACGGGTATTTGAACAGTCAAGGAAGTGAATCAGTTTTGTGTGAGTGAATTGATCTTACTGTTCCGTCTTTTGGAACTAATTTACCTACGTTATTAAACTGGAGGTATGTTATGCCTAAGGGCAGTTTCCCAGATATGCAAATGAATTCATTTTGTGTGAGTAAATCAACCTTACTAGTTACAGTCCTGTCTTTTGTAGCTTGTAACGCTGGTTCACCTTTATAGGAGGGTAACCTTTATTCATTGTTTGTAAGAAAAAACGTATTTAGCGATATGGAGTCGACGGACGGTGGATTGAAATTGGAACATTTTGAAAAATTACAAATTTGAAACCACTGTCAGCACTCAGTAGACTTAATACTCCTAAAGGTGCTGTTTTAAAGACAACGGATAAAGGTCACCCCACGGATAAAGGTGAACTAGCGTTAAATACTGGCAATGTACCACCAGTTATGCAAAATAAATAAACAACAAATTGATGTTTCCTGAATGTGTCACTGTTGTTGTTTATTTCACAGTTTGAGAAGACAGCAGACCACCTGTTTGACGCATCTTACCACGGACAGGAGGACGCCATCTGTGGTGTGAGTGAGTGTATCATCCTGGGTATACCCATGAACATTGGGACAGGGCTCTTCAAACTACTGCACAAATATCCTTTTTATTATACTTATGCCAGGAGCTTTAGATTTTAGTAAGGCATTATTTATTTGTCTAACTTAAATCCATTTAATGTACTGTAAATGCAGAAATGTGAATGGCAGTTTTTGCAAGGCAGTCTTACCGCAAACATAAACTACAGCAAACATTTTCCCATTACAGTATGTGACTATAGTGTATGGCACTACCATATAGAGAGATATCCAACTCAGAAGTTTATAATTGCAGGGCTCTTGAAAACTCACAGAGACCAGTAATGACAGTAAATTGAGCTTGCAGAGTGGCACATACCGGAAACTACAATTTCTATAAATGTCCAAAGAACTCTTAGCCTATTCAAGGGCTTTTTTCTTATTGTAGACTGAGTGCTGAAGACCAGTTTCTCTTACAACAGCCAAAATAACTCTGAAAGCTAAGAGCACTCACAAGTATTCTTTTTGTTATACTTTAACTTGGAACTTTGGATTTCAATTCAGGCATTACATTCAAAACCCAGCAAACTGTCGTTCTAGCAAACTGGAACACAAGAATCAATGCTGTCTTACTTGTACTGGGAACTTTGGGCTTGATTTTAAGTTGAAAATGTATGTTTGTTTATCTTTCTTACAGCTTGAAATACAAGGCTTTTCCTTAGAGTATACTTAATGCAGGTCAAGTGTAGTGTCAATGACCTTGTTGGTTTTGCCAATGGATACCATATTGAAAGGCCATGGGTTCAATTATTGTCTGCTGAGACAGACATTGTGTTCTTGGGAAAGTCACTTCCCAGGACTCAATGAACCCTAGACTTTGTGCCCTTAGGAAATGCAATTGAAACCACTCACTGCACTCAAGCATTATTGGGTACCAGTTAAAAGGATTAGGACAGGGATGGGCTACACCTTCCAACACTGTGCCCAAGACACAAAATAACTCAAGACCCATGGCTTCAAAAAGGCATTGGAACATGTGTTTACCTTAAAATGTTATTAAGTGCTGCTCACTCATACTCAATGTGTGTTGGTACATTTGTACATGGATATCTGTGGTAGTACCGTTACCATGCAGGGCTCGAAATACTGGGTGCATGTGCACCCAGGTGCACCCAAAATTGGAACTGTGCACCCAATTTTTTTCAATAGGTGCACCCTGTGCACCCAAATATTTTATTAGCTTTATGTATGTAAAGATATCAAGTATACTAGTATACATCATATTCTTGACATCTAAGTGTTAGAAAGATAATAAAAATGTCTGTCATGGTAGTTGTTTAAGAATTTGAAAGCTTGTAACTAAGTTTTGTTATTAGGTTTTTACTTAAATTTAAGTGGTGCACCCAAAAATTTATTGGTGCACCCAATTTTTTAAGCTGGGTGCGCCAGTGCACCTAATCCCAAAAATGAATTTCGAGCCCTGCCATACATGCATGCATTGTATAATGTTTACTACATTGTAGGTATATCTTTCAAATTGGTACATGCATGTATGTATGTGGTTCTGTGCATATGTACATTTTGTAGGTATTCTGTAGTACATACATGTATGAAGGCAGGGCATGTATAATGTTGGTATTTCTGTGGTACATGTGGCATGTATGTAGTTTTATATGTGGTACATGCATTATGTGTATCTATTAGATTTATCTGTGGTACATGCATTGTTGACATTGTATGTAGGTAGGTTTACATGTATCTGTGGTACATGCATATAATGCATTTTACATGTACTAGGTATATCTGTGGTTCATCCAAACATTCCAATCTTGATCTTGACTTTCCTTAACCTGAGTTTTTACAGCAGAGAAAGACACTGCCCCTGCCAGTAGGAAACTGTTGTTCGACGTACCAACTTTCCACGTGCCAGGTGGTATTACATTAATAACTTAATATTTACCTGATGATTACCTTTCGACTTTTTGATAGGTGAAAGTATGTAATATCATTTATGTGGTGAACTGAGAGCTTTTACCATTTGTTTGTTTGTTTTATCTGATCACAAGTGACAGAATTTTGATGTATGTTTTTTATCTCTTTTCTAGGTGTTTCCTAAAGGTCATCTCCTTGCAATTGCTGGATATTCGCTAATTGATGACAACTTACAATACTTGGGTACAACATGCCTTTAGTCTTGCCAGGCTTTTAAGGACAGATTCTCAATTTGTTTCTCTCAAAAAAGTTTATTAACATCAGCTTGGCAGTCCTGCAATGTAAATGTGGCGAAAACCTGTAGAAGTCTACAATAAGTTAAGTACATTAAAGGCTGCTAAACTAATGATAACATTAACCATCATTATTTATAATTATTTACTTTGAGTTTGTGCAATTTGAGTAGTAAACTTTAAGATAGAAAGTTTACAAAAGTTACTGGAGGAATATACAGTTTCTTTGAAAAGAAGAAACATTAAAAAGTAGCAAAATGTGCTCCAAACTGCAGAAATCCTTACACCACAGAAAGTACAGTGAATCAAGGGTTGTGAAGTAACGTTATTTTTCTACATCTATCTGTTAAATGCTGAAACTAAAGTAATAAAGAGACATCAACTTATTTCAAGTATCTGTTCTCCATTCATCCAGTAGTATATATCATTATTAAGTCTTTCCAGCTGCCTTGCATATGACAATGAAAACTTGAAACTAAACTGACCAACACAAAATGATACAAAATTAGAATTCACCCTATACATCTTTTTTTAAATATATAATATACTTGCAGTGTGTCGTTTTTGGATTGGCATATTATGTTTATATTTGTGTGGCTTTTTTTCAATCAGAATTAAGAAATTCTGTCATATGCATTAAGTCTCAATCAAAGGCCAGATTTACAGGAGGAAAATATGACAACAGCGGATGATGAATCCTTGTGATTGTATAATGACTTGTTGCTGTGTGTAAGTCAGCCCAAAGTTCAGTACAATCAGCATTTACGAGGGTGAGTCAGAAAGTAATGCAAGTGGTTTCATAACAGAGTCGTTCTTTGATCGAATGAGTTGAAATTTGGCACAAAGGTTAAGACATATGTTCTCTTGAGATTGAAATATCAAAATTTGTTGCTCATTATTTTATGAGCGACTGAGCTGCTTTCAAGGTGACCACACCCTTGGTATCCCGTCAGAAGAAAAGAGAGGTCCAATTAACGTGCAATTAAGAATATCCCTAAACCAATGTTTGCTATTGTAGGAGACTAAGCCTGCACATGTAATAAGCTGCATTTCTCTATAAGGCACACGCTTAATTTTAACTCTGAAATCTGAGCAGTTTTTCTTTTTTCGTTGCTGGTGTAGAGTGAGGTATACGCGGTCTTCAGGGTCATGAGATCTGCGGTGTTATTATTAAAACGTTCTGTAGCCTTTTTTCCATTAACAAAGAGAAATGAAACTTAGCACACTTTTTGGCCTTTAAACAGTTAATAACTGTGTAAAGTTTCGTTTCTTTTGGTTAATGGAAAAGTAGTGTTTTAACCAAGAACTCACGAATTCGTGTATAAATCCAACAGCTCTATAACACAACTTACTGCATCCTAGCAGCTGTAAATAAAGAACCATTACGAGTTTAGAGATGAAAATTGGCCCGCAATCTATAGAGACATTTGGTGTTATACATGGGTAATTTCAACTTCCTACAGTGATTTTTAGTGGGTCAGATTTAGAGGAATCGCTAGTCTGACAAGGTACTAAGGGTGTGTTCATCTTGAAATCAACTCAGTTGCTCATAGAATAATAAAGACCAGATTTAAAACATTTAATCTCAAGAGGACATATATCGCTACTTTTGTGCCAAATTTCAACTCAATTGATTGTCAAGTCTGTTATGAAACCACTTGCATTACTTTCTGACTCACCCTCGTATGTGACACACAATTGCCTATCAGTAGATTTAACGTCTGTCTATAGAAGTGAGTCATTTCCCAGTATCTGCTTTCAATACATCATACTTTGAAATTCCTTGCAATGGAAATATTTTCCCTAGCAATGCAAATTTTAGCTACTAAGATACCATTGTGTTCTTTTCAAGATTGCCTGATTGGTGAGGTAGCAAAGAAACTGTTACAGTATAGATTACCCTACCTGATGAAATCTAATGTGTACAGATATGGGCTTTTAAGCTTCTTTCTGAACTGTTGAATTCTTATTATCTCCCACTGGTGGTGTTACTTCTTCATATGTTTCGTCTTCCTTCTCAGCATCTTCTTTCTGCTCTTCCTTCCTCACTTCTTCTTTACTTTCTTGAACTGGTTCTTCAGTACCTTTTTCAGGTTCTCCATTTTTTGTTGTCTCCTTTTTCTTTTTTGATCCTGGTTTCTTCATACAGCTGAATAGATTCCCTGTGAAAGAAGAAAATATATGTAAAACTTATGACATCTCAAACGTACAACATTTATTGACAAAGACTGGAAATGATCAGTCAAAATTAAGGGAAGTTCACTTTTATTTCTGTTAACAATAACTATTTGACTTTATCCAGAATATTATTAATTAAAGTTTCCAAGAAAATAATATTGAAATGGAAGGAATTTCACACATGTAACATTTATCCGAAGGCAGCCCCGGCTTGTCAAAATTTCACTTTACCTTTTGTAGATACATTCCATACACCAGTTAACACTTTCACTGCTAAATATTTTCTTGTATGTCATCCCCTTAATCCCTCTGTTAAGTTACCTGTGCATCCTGGTGTCTTTTTCTTCTTCTTTTTCTCTTTGTTGTCATCTCCTTGTTGTTCTGTAGTTGCTGGTGCAGCCTCTCCTACAGAATGTAGATTCAAACATAACTATCAGTATTTGTGGACTGTTGAATCATAGTGTTAAAGATTACGTTAACAACAGTGTTCATAATACAAAACAATGCCAAGCGGAAGGTAATAGTCAATGACATTCAACTGCCAGTATACCTGTAAGCCCAGAAGACACAGAAAGAAAAAACAGAAGTACTGTTGATGCATTTAAATTAGCGGGGATTTAATTGCGCGGCAGCGGGAAAAAGGACTTTTCGCGGTGGTTTTAATTTTGCGGTAGTACCATGCACTTTAGTCTCATACTGCCATGGAAAAATGTTCGCGGTGGATTTAAGTTCGCGGTAGCACCATGCACTTTAGTCTCTTACTGCCATGGAAAAATGTTCGCGGTGGATTTAAGTTCGCGGTAGCACC
The DNA here is from genome assembly GCF_000003815.2 of Branchiostoma floridae. NCBI lineage: Eukaryota > Metazoa > Chordata > Leptocardii > Amphioxiformes > Branchiostomatidae > Branchiostoma > Branchiostoma floridae. Next base: position 358,006 of record NC_049996.1, read on the forward strand.
ATGCACTGTAGTCTCTTACTGCCATGGAAAAATGTTCGCGGTGGATTTAAGTTCGCGGTAGCACCATGCACTTTAGTCTCTTACTGCCATGGAAAAATGTTCGAGGTGGAGTTAAGTTCGCGGTAGCACCATGCACTGTAGTCTCTTACTGCCATGGAAAAATTTTCGCGGTGGATTTAAGTTCGCGGTAGCACCATGCACTGTAGTCTCTTATTGCCATAAAAAAATGTCACTGTGGTTTTAAGTTCATGGTGAAGCGGCCACCGCAAAAACTGCAAACATTAAACCACCGCAAAAGTTTATTTACTGTAGTAGGTTACTCATACCTCATCTTGAAGAAACTGAGACTGAAATGTGGAAACTGAGGCCCTGATTGACGCAATATATACTTAAGAATATTGGAAGCTGAACACTATGCATGCTTCCACTTTCAAATAGTGTAAGTGAGTCAGTACTAGATACTCTCACCTTCCCCTGTTGCTGCCTGGGTGTTGCCAGCTTCTGTCAGTTCGTCATGCACAGGTACAACTGACTCTGGGTCTGCTGTCGGTGGGTCCTCTGTAAGTGAATGATATAGATTATAAGGACTCTTTAACATCAGCTGACCATTGAACCTTTATGCATAAAAATGTCAATTTAGCTTACTGTCTGCTCTTCATTGGGGTCGAGAGAGAAGGGGAAATGGTCAGACAAAAGATACAATGCAATATATAGAAAAGAAAAAAGATAAGGATTACATAGTGTACGTGTAATAATGTGGTGGAGAGGCTGGTCGAAAAATACGGCATATAAGGAAAGGCTCACGATTTTCCCCACCAACCTCTTCTTAGAGAGTAACCGCAACTTAACATGTTATACTTATGCAATCACTTACTTACTTACCATGTGTAATTTGGCCGCAACTGGGCAAACATCTACTATCGTAAAGGTAGTCTGTTTCGGGAAATTGAACATTTAACTTCTTACATGTAACACAACCTGAATGGAGATCTCATAAAGAATGATGAAGACTTTTGAACTGAAGGGTACCTGTGTCTGTGTAGAGTTGGTCTGAGTTGGTTGTATTATCAGAGCTCACGCTCACGTTGTCTTGCCCATCATCGTACGTGCCCGAATCTTGCTCGGTGTCCCTCTGAACCACGTCCGAAGACTTCACATCCACCATCCGGTCCGGGACCGTAGGCTCGGGATGAACTTCAAGTTGGGTGGCGTTGACATCTGCCATTGTGGTCACTTGCACTGTTGTGTCTTTTTCGACGGGCTCTGGATAAGGTGGATCGCTGTCTTTTTCGACGGGCTGTGGAGAAGGTGGATCGCTGTCTCGTCTGATCGATATCTCTTCAGGGTCCACTGGCTTCGCCTTTGCTGCTCTTCCTAAGGTGCTAATCGCACTGAGCTTGGTGAACTGTGCAGTAGAAAACAAAGGAGTACATGGTTAGTAAGTTTATTGTACCAACAGATAAGGTACGAACAAACAAGTGCACAATGTAATTGTATTACTCTCCAAGCAAAGGTTCAGCTCTGGCTAATTTTCACGTGATCTATGCGGCTTTTGTCGGGTTTTCTATTTTATACTATTTCTATGTCTATTGTTATCTTCATGTCTTTTGGTTGTTAGACATGAAGAAAATGGTAGAAAATAGAAAACCCGACAACTAATGCCTAAATCATTTCAAACACCGAACTTTTGCTCGGAGAGTAATTTGATAAAAAGTTTTGCATGCTGCTAAGGAAGCAAGTAAAGAGAGGCCACGTCACAGCTTAAACCATGCGTTTTGCCAGGACAACCATGCCAGAACCCACCGCTTCTGTTCCTAATGAGTATACCATAGCATTAAGTTGCACAGCTTAATGATAGCCCATGCAGAGCCCACCATATTATCTTTACATATGAAGTACAGCTCTCCCAGAAAACACCTTGTGGGGTAAGGCAACGTGCTGTGGGGTGTAAGAAAACCATAACAAGATGTTATTAACCAAGTCTGAAAAATATCTCTTCTTCGGTTGACTGGAAGGGGTTGGTTTTGGTTGTGGCGCGTTTTGTGTATCGTCGGGTCTTGGCTCCGAAACAGCACTTTCGGTCTTCGAAGCTACGGTCCAAACGGTGGGATCCGAGACCGCAACCTCTGGAGCGGGTACTGGAGGTTTGGGTTTGGCTTCTGTGTCTGCAAGTAAGGAAGAAGGAAGGGTTCGGTTCCAACCGTTGGGCTCCGAGACCGGAACCTCTGGAGTGGGTTCAGAGCCCGATGTTGAGGGTTTAGGTTTGGCTTCTGCCTCGGACTGAAAGAAGGATGGAGGGAGGGCCTCCTCGACATCAATGACAGCTATCGTCCACTCCCCCATAGGGTAAGATAACTGACACCTGGATCAACATATAATTATAACCTCAACTTTAATTGGAGAGTATAGGGGATGGGGTAGGGAAAGGCCACAGTTGATGCCTGGATACAGAGCGTACACCAACATCACACAGGTGTCACTGTCGGTATTGGTGAATTGGACCAAGGAATTCGAAGTTATCCCATACTACAAATCCAGTATTAGCTAGATAAGCCTTAAGTTAAGCTATAGAACTGTAATTATGTAGATGCCATACTGTGTACCTTGTACAATTGTTGTGCAATAAAGTTCTCTATGTAACCTCCTTGATTGGACTTTTTTAGGGGTCACGTATAATTGCCCTAATTCTATGATTTGTTGCTGACTAAATATCGTAACAAGACCTTGAACTACATGCGGTGTCTGTATCTACTGTTACTTTATTACTATTCTCAAATTTATGGCTAATTAAAACCCTGCCCTCATATACAACAAGGAGACACATTTTTGTAATATCTGGACAAGTGTCAGACTATACAGTAATGCATACACTGCTTGATTAAGTCCGTCGTTGTATATTATAAGATTCAACAGACTGAGTGTAAATAAACCTCTGTAAATAGCTTCGTCAGTAGTTTGAGTAGAACGATTTACAATTTCTGATATAATGATTGCAGTATTTTATTCATATTTCAAAAATATCGTGAAGATGCTGTACACCCATTCTTCAATTAGTACTTGTTATGCCTACACCTATATATATCATTTTCTACAAATATGGACCATTTTTGAATGAGTCAAATCAGTCAATACATTCACGCACAATTTGAGACTATAGGTACATTCAACAGTGTAAATAAACCTCTGTATTGCTTCGTCAGTAGTTTGAGTATGACGATTTACAATTTCTCTTAAAATCACGATAAACGTAGCTGCTGTGACAAAATATGGTATGTAGGCTTAGGCAATATCCAATGCCATGCCGTTGTATGGTAACAGGTGTCAGAACTATAAAAACGCCCCTGTCGCATGTAGTAACATTGATAAGTGTTTGGGGTTTGGCCTGGACGTAAAAGATATATGTCTCCTGACACACAAGTCCCTGTATTAGGCTAAATAGTATCCTAAAGTTGTAAAAATACCAACAGCTTACCTTTCGTTGTAGGGTTTCCTGTGACCACTTCGTTCAGGGTTCGCTTTTAGACAAATACAGACTAGAGTTGTCTAACCCACACTACGTGTTTCTGCATTCCTGTGCATCCATACATTCAGTGACTTGTCCAACCTGTTTTACCACACGTCGCATCAGAAGACTCGGATAATTGTACAGCCTTTTGTCACAGGGTATGGTTGTAGGAGTCTTTTTGTGTACGTCTCATTATCAAGAAGGACGTTAAGGTGGGTTCACACATGTGTATATATTCAAGTCCGTATGGAAGTCTTAGCCTCTACCAGGCCCCACCGGCTGCTGGAAAGAGAATAGAAATTGGACAAATATAGCCAGATAACATCCCAGGGGACAGCTAATTCCCCTGAGTCATGTTATCTGGCTATATTTGCTACTATTTTTCCAGCTACATGTGGAGCCTGGTATGGAGGCTAAAAACTCCATACGGACCTAATACGGACTTTAATATATATACGCACGTGTGAACCCCCTTCATATATAACGTACTTGGTCCCAGCTTGTGTGTGTTTGTGTGCGCGCGCGTACATGTAAGTGCGTGGGGTGTGGGTTTGCGTACGAGTAAACGTCTGTGAGTGTGTGTACGTGCGTTTGCATGCGAGTAAATTTGTGTGTGTGTGTGAGTTTGCATGAGAGTAAATGTGTGACTGTGCTTCTGTGAGTGCGCGCGCGCGTGTGTGTGTGTGCATTTGCCGCGAGCAAATGCGCGTGTATGTGTGCCGTAACTTTTTTGCTTTACACATAATATCGCTGAATCTGGACCAGACAATCTTTTAAAAGTATATAAGGTATCATAAGATTTTATTAATGTCACAAAATCTGCCTCATAATGGCAATATTTTATTCATATTCAAAAAATACTGTGAAAATGCTGTGCACATATTCATCTTTTTGTACTAGTTATACCTACACCAACATATACTATTTTCAAGATATGGGCCATTTTTTAATGAGTCCATGTACCGTGGAAGCCAGTTAATTGCACCTCGGATAAACGCACACTTCGGGTAATTGCACGGAATCCCAAAATCCCAAACCGTCTCCCATTCACTACATTGTTAGTGACTTCGCTTATCTGCACGACAAAAAATTACCAACGCCGGATAATTGCACGAAAATTTGTCAAGTTTTCCCACTCAATTTAAGACTATATTTTCATATTTCAAAATACGAAAAGAAAGTCTTCCACATGTTTCAGTCGTATCTAAATTTAATCTACTGTATTCAACGTAGAAAACGCTATTTGTTATCAAATACTGCTCACATACTAGTAAATCAACAAATAAATCATTCGCAAGAGGTAAAATGTCTCCATTTATCTTAGTCTGCGTTACACAATCTCTTGCTATCTGAGGCTTATTGGGGTCTGCTCTACGACAGCTTTTAACCAATCTCCTCAAACTTTAGAGAACAAATTCCCTTTCTCGAGTAACCAATACAGGGCTCGTGACTGCGACTAGATTTGGTCGCAATGCGACCGTAATTTTAATAATGCGCCTATTCTTTAAATGATGGTCGCACGGCGCGCCAATAAAAAAAATGAGCAACGCCCTTATTTTCCCCCGAAAACTTCGCTCAAAGTTCAAAATTCGCCGATTTCGGCCGTCACCGAGCCGCCATTTTGATTCTAACTCAAGTCTCGCGCAAGTCTCGCAGTAACTCACATCTCGCGAATCGCGAGAGTCGCACCCCATTGGCCATTTCGGCGTGACGTAGCGCGCCCGGCCGCCATTATTGGTGGAATATCTGATATCCCCGCTGTGATCGCGGGAAAAATCACGCAGGAAAGCTTCAAAAGCGTGTAACTTTGACGAAAACTCATCGAATGCCTAAAGTCCTTGGTGATATGTACATGTATAGGATTCTTTTGGAGGTTTTTTTTTGCTTGTTTGTCGGTGGAATGCGGGAAAAACAACAGCTAATGCGACGATGCCAAACTGGGGAGGGGGGCTGTGTCGGCACTGAAATCGTAGAAAATGTTGAACGGAGGTCGCGATTTTTTCACGGTTCCTTCAGATATTACTTTTGTTGCAGTCTTTATTTTCAAAAGACTGATAAATAGATGTTGTTTGTTGGGAAAAGTTCGATTGATTTGCCCTTCGAACACATCTTTTCTGCTACATTTTTTCAACTGAAAATATGAATTGTTTGTACACAGATTTTTCTATATAAGTTAACACTGATGTTACAGGCTACAAGTAAACCTCTAATTTTCCAGTGCATCTATTTTCAGCTATGTTCTTAACAAAGTAGAAGAGATACAAAAGAAATACAAGATGTACCTGACAGTCCTGGCTACACTTTCTCCTCTGTTGGTTTGCAGATTTTCTTGTAGACTTCTTTAGTTTGTTGTTGTTGTATATGTAACAGTCAAGTTTCACCTTTAGCAGTAAGGTTAATTTACTCTTCCTGATTGTGTGTATTAACTTATGAAACATTATAAAAATCATATATTGTAAGGAATCAGTGTTATATTACTTGAAAGTGATCTCATGTATTCTCTTGTTTCTTGTTTGGTTACTGGGTAACTATATATAATATATAACACCCCTAATTAATTCTTTAAGCCATACCCACCTCTAGTCAAAAACATTGATTATTGGAGTAATATTTTGTATGGCTTCAGACGTTTGCTTGTGCTCCCAACCTTTCATAGTGGTGCTCCTAACTTTTTGCTGGCGCTCCTAAGTTTTAGGAGTTAGGAGCGCCATGCTCCTAGGTAAAAAAGTTAGTCTGGAGCCCTGCCAATAGGAACTCAGAAGCCTTTATCACAATGAAAATTGTCCAATAGGAGCTCAAGATTCTTCATTGCTACCGAAATTAGACCAATAGGAGCTCAGTATTCCCTGTCTCCATAGACACCAGTCATCACACCCTCCAACACCATGGTAACAGGCAGTTCTGACAATAACTTACTAAAAAAAATTATGTCAGAAGCGAGATTTAGTTAACACTCGTTTCGGAAGACATTATGGACGTCAATGGCAAAAAGTCTCCGAAATTTGTCACATTTGCTACTTTATGGGGGGGGGGGGGGTCTTGAGAAGCCAGCATCCAAATAAGCTCTCTGGTAGACACTTATCCTTGTGACGTTTGTAGTTACATCAATACACAGCCTGCAAAATATAAGAAAACATGTCAGTCTCAAGTCCACTTTAATGAAGAATTGGGTATTGAAGTTCCGCTATTGTAGTTGTGCCATTATATTTTCATCATAAGCAATGCTTTTCGAAGGAGGCTAGCCACCAGTCTATCCAATACGCTTTAATTTCGTCTTTTTTCTTTAACCTTAACATCGGTTTTTGTATTGACATGCAAAAAAATGGCACATAGCCTTCTTTCTCTTTAATAGCAATCTGATATTAAAAGCTTAATATCTAATGATATATATATAATTGGCCTCAATGTCATAGAACATGTAACCGTAATACATCTACCTTTGCATCCTTTCAATTTTCCTCCCTTCTTGTCTTTCTTCCCCTTCTTCTTTTTCTTCTTCTTCTCATCCGTTTCTGTTCCTTCCTCCCCTTCTTGTGCTCCATCTGCTTCTTGTGGCTTGTCTACAGTATTGGGCATATAAGGGACAAAATCTTGCCAACCTGTTGAAACTTTTCATGACAACTATCTAGATGGTAAAAGATATAGATCCCATAGCCATTTTGAGGCCGTATGTGCAGTAGCTTGTTAACAACTGCAGCTGTGTCTAGGGTACGGTATTGGAAGGCAGAGCCCATCCCTTTTCTTCCAACGTTTTTTATACTCCCCAATAGAAGTCTGGGTGCCCATTTCACAACTGGGTGTAGTGAAGAAAGTCGTGTTAATACTAAGTTCACTGTTATCAATGGGAACCTATATCCGTTATTTAAAAAAATATACAAGGGATATCAAGGGGTATCAAGTCAAGAAACGGTGATAGTTGTAATATTTTCAAAATAATGCAAAATTTTCCAAACAATTGAAATATTACAATTGCAATAATTCTTGATATGCTTTAACACGATATTTTAATAAGCAACGGATATAGGTACCCTGCGGATAAAGGTGAACTAGCGTGAGGCAATTACATCCCATACTTGGCATTGAAAATAAAGTCACTGTTTTGTCATTGTACATGCTTTTGTGACATGGAAAGTGGTCATGCAAAACTGAGGAATGAGACAGTATCAAAGTGACTCATACCGGAGTTTGTGAAGAGTGAGGAGTTCACGGTGTTGTCCGAGCTCTGACTGCTCGCGTCCAGTCTGTCGTCATAATTCCCAGAATCCCCCTCGTTGTCCAGAACCCCCTCCAGTTTGGGAAATGTGGATCCCTCCTCCATAACTACCGGGCCGATATCATCAACTCCCACTCCAGAGTCCCCCATGGCTTGTAGTCAACAGTTATCTGTTTTTAGTAAATGAAGAAAACTATGATCATTTTGACATTTACAAACTGTTTTTCTCCAAGCAGAGGTTGGGTAGCGGAGATAGAAGTGGTCAGGATTTTATCGGCTCGACTCCCTCACCTCTGCTTCAAAACGCATTAGGGGAGTAGCCGGTAAAAATCCCGACCACTACTATCTCCGCCACCGAACCTCTGCTTGGAGATTACAGAATTGTAGCATGTTAACAATATTGTTAATCGTTCACTTTTACATTTCCATATTGCATACATAGTTATGTTAAATTTATCCAATATCTTTATTGTTTTGAGCAGAGGGCTTTTCGTTTTGTTTTTGCCCGACCCTCAATATATATTTAGAATAGAAACTATATGATCACACCTCCTTTTAGTTGCTTGATGGTATCTCCCTAAACACAATGTAAGATAAAATCCAGTTGTCAATCACCAAGCTTGGGCATATGGATATTAATTCTAATAACATACGTCTTCTCCTACAGATACATTGACTATTATATAGCTTGTAAAAGCATGTTATTGATAACATGTACTATTACTATAGTCCCTATGTTTTGTTATGTATTACTCCTGATTTACTAGTACTTTTATAAGGGAACGTGCTAGAATAAGTACAGTCAAGGCATTCTTTGGAACATGCCCCACACAATGCAACTAGACACATATTACACATACCATACTTTACTGTCATCATTTCAGTTCGCGGGGATTTAATTTCTCGGTAGCGGGAAAAATGACTTTTCGCGGTGGATTTAAGTTCGCGGTAACACCGTAGACTGCAGTCTGATACCATTATAGAAAAATGTTCGCGGTGGATTTAAGTTCGCGGTGAAGTGGTCACCGCGAAAACCGCGAACATTAATCCACCGCGAACATTTCTGCATTTACAGTATACTGTAAACATCCCTTTGTCGCCCCTAATGTTTACTCCTACATTTTAGCGCAACGGAAGTGATTGACACCTCACATATATATAATCAAGAAGGCCAAGAAATTATGTCAGTAATACTATACAAAATACATACTAAATGCATGTAGTTATGTCAGTCAAATTTGAGACACGATCCCATAGTCAGCTACTTAAAGAAAATCTTCCCTTCTTTAAGGAATAACACGATACATCCATAAGTAAAGGGTTCACCTAATTTCTTTATTCTATGTACCTATAGCTAAAAGTTGTAGACAACTCAAGTACTAATCGTAACAACCTGTTTTATGTACATAGAAAAAATACAACAGATTACCGTGTTGACAAAAAATCAGACGTACCTGCTGAATCTTAAAAATGGGAATTAGCAGAACACGACGATTAACCTGCACGTCTGTCCTCGATGTACCTTAGCAGGTGTTGTCTGTGCAGAAGTGCCTCACCTTTGCCTTAAGGCTTGTCATCTTAAGAGGTTAAACCGGCCTGGCCACTTTTAAGGTGTGCGTTTGTGTGGCCGCCATCTTTGATTCGATGTGTGCCTAGACTCCAACATTCTTCAGATGTAATTCTAAAGTATTTGGAAGCATGTGGCGAACGAAAGCCTAAGATGGCTGGGTCTGAGTCTCGGTGGAAAGCATAGCAATATATACAATGCAAGTTACACCACAGACCTCTATATCTGGGGGTTTGTTTGTTTTTCCTCCGTTTCTATACGAGAAAGGGTAGAAATACAACCATTATATGTATCATTGTTACTTTACTCATTCAACAATGGATTTAAAAAAAAAAGATACGTGTAGAATGCAAACGTGTTGAGTCTTGGTGGTTGACTAGTGTTTTTGCGACATTGCATATTCCCGAAGTGCGCCTTTTAAAGGAGTAGACCTTTATAATAGCATCCGGCTAATTGGTTAGCCCTGTCTGTATTTCTTTTTATAGAGCCGAATAAATCAGATCAAATCTACTAGTACTAATGTTAAAATGCTAACCCCATAGGAAGGCCTGGTGAGGTCAAGTGTCATTTATCACTTACAAAGTACGCCCACCAAAGTATTTGTTTTGGATCAGCCCACTTTACGGGGGGTAGGGGGGCTACTATGCTGGTATTTTTGTATCTAATGGACGCTACTCACTTGAATCTTACATTCCATTACAATCACATAAATCCTTATCACATGTTCTTCTTTTATTCTAATCTATCTAGCATAGTATTTTTTTTGATTATATATATAATTTCCTTAAACTACACTCCCTTTTGTATGCAATACGTACACCCAATACCTCTGCAAGGTGCATCGGAAATGCCAAATAATAGATAACCTTTTAGTCACCTTTTATTTGTATTTCGAGGACAGGCCGCATTTCTTGGCTTAAGGATCTGTCTAATCACATTATAGCAAGGGGCTCAGTGACTTTGGACATATGCAGAACGCCTAGAATTGAGAGAACTTCGACCAACGGTGTTCCTTCTAACTTGTCGGACGAGCTACTTTCCAACTGTGTGATTCCACCTTTCTGGCACTGAACATGGCGAACAGACGATCGTGTGTTCCGTTCCTAACCTTCGGACTACTCCTATCGACCGTTGTCTTCATTTTGATCGGCATGAAGGCTTGGCAGAACCGTCAATATGTTTTCTTTTATCAAGACGTGGGGACAGGGACAGTTTCTTCAACAGAAAGGTGAGTTTGTGAGGAAACTACAGTTAGCTTTTAACTTGACTCTCTCTAAAGGTGACGTCACATTTTTTTCTAAACTGGTGCCCGGCCGGGCTGTTTGTGGAAGCGAAAAATAGAAATTTATACATAAAAATATTACGTAAATAATACCCACGGCCATTCTCTTAACGTCTTGTGTAGTTTGGTGATTTTTTATATCATTTTTTGTTCGTTCCCGAAAGCTGCCTGTTAGGCCCCGGTTTTGGAAATGTGACGTAGGCCTAACCCAAGTTTGTTGAGCTGTTTAAAAATTTACTCACAGAACTATCATTATTAACATTGCCATTTTGCGTATATTAGACGCGTTTGAGGTATTTTAATCTAAAATTATGGCAAAAGAAAGAACATAGAACAGATTCTTTTGGCAGGTGGCTTGTCTTCTGTTTCTGCAACTGACATTGCCATTGCGAAATGAATACTGCGCAGCCGTAGTCAATTTAAGTGACCGAGCGTATATGTTTACAATCAATAAGCATGTTGTTGTTTTTCCAGTCTTTTTTTCCTGGTTACCACGTAACAAGTATCGAAGGTCTAGGTCTAGGGTTAGGTTTACATTGTAACTGTAACAGCATTTCTTCTCTTGAAGTCAGAAACACTATAATTGTGACCAGCTCACTAACTGACACAATAGGAAAAGTAGAGGTTACAAAGACTGTACAGGAAATACGCTCTATGTCATTTAGATCCAAATTCTAACACATCGCACACGAACTTCTGTTTTGATGTATCGGAAAATACGGTTTTATATATGGTTTATCCAATTGTAAATAAAGTGATCTGTGTAGGTTAGGGCGGTGCCCCTGCTTGGTTTAACTCGACTTCTCATATTGTCTCTGCTTCCTAGCTGTCATTGATCTCCCCACTGACGACTCCGTAGTCTATGTTCAGCGACATTACTTCTGGATCCTGATTTCCTTTCTCTTGAAACTCCCAAGCTAAGGCTCGT